>NW_007578135.1:456034-531008 GCF_000690725.1 Stegastes partitus | reverse complement strand
TAGTATTAGTGGGTTGGTCTTTTGCCTGCAAATGCTCACATTTTAATACAGCCTTGATTGAAAGGTGCCCCTCCCCGTTAACACAAACACCAGCATGGTCAGCCTTTTGTTTTTCATACCTGTTTTTCTTCATCTATAATTTAAAAGAATAACTCAAGCGCCTTAAAATAGAAAACGCATATTCAGACCATTAAACTATTATTTAATTCCTATTCTTTGCTCCAAAAACAATATGCAGGCTTTCATCAAGGGCAGTACATTAAAGCACAAGCATTTTTACCTGAATAGGCCTCTAATAGGCTACTCAGAGCACACAGCCATAAAACAGATGGAGCCTCACTTCGGCATGTCAAGTTAAGTCTAAATGGTTGCAGGAACCGATGAAGGGAATTGGCCATGGCAAAAGGAACAGGAAAGAAATCAACCATGGTGGTCTGGATCATTTAGAGCTATTACAGCAAGGAGAACAGCATCTGTAGAATCAGCCAGATGCTTGCCATGTCAGTATGAGTGAAGTGAGGGAGTCAGACCCATATGCGTAAAAAATGGCCTTGACGGCGCACTAGTAAGGGACTTGGGGAATTTCACACTCTGTTTAATGCTCACTGTGACTAGACATCTGATGGACACTTACTCAGTGATAAAATCTAAAGTAGTCTGTCTCCATGTGTAATCTTGACTAAAATCAAATCTGTAACTTTCGCTTTAGGAAAGAAAACTGCATTCTGTATGAAATGTATTTAACAAGTGCAGTTTAATGATCTAAAGTGTGGTTTCTTAATGCTAACAACAATGTTGCAGGTCCTGCAGAGGAGGTGGGAGTTAAAAATAAAAGTGTTTACAGCCCTGACTGCTGCACTTACAGCTCATCATACCTTATTCCGCTCTACCCGCTGCTCTCTCTCACGTGGTACATAAAATATTCATATCAAATTCTCACACGTATGCACACATACAGACAACGCACGCAACCTGCACACACACAAAAAAAAAAAAAAAAAAGATATGCTTCATAGGCAATAAAAAGGCATCCATGAAATTACAAAATAGATTTCAGTCATCGGCATAAATGGTCTCTGCAATATAATGCTTAGCCTGACATGAATCAATGTTCAGTGTTCTACAGAGCTTCCCCTTAACTTTAGAGACTATTCTGAATTAATCATTTTGCTGTAGGATGTAGCGGCGCTGTCTAAGTGCAGTCCACTCTCTCCTGGGTGGATGACATAAAGAAGTGTGATTTAAATGTATGGATGCGAGTGGGGGGATAGCCTGCTTGTCAAGACAGGGCTTAGAGACACTCTGAAAACACACAAGATACACATGCGCAACACACTGGACCCAATCTCTGCTGCACTGATTTAAGATCTGGCGCCTTCACGTCTGACAATTCCTGCAGATCCCAAGATTACAGCGGCCGATGCTGCAGACTCATGAATCAATCATCCCGAGATAAAACAGATAAATGCATCCAACGTTGGCTTAGAGGGAGCGAGAGGGACAGGAGGTAGAGCGAGGGAGAGATGAGGATCAGGATGTGGTGTTGAAGGATAAGATGGCTTCCTTGGATAATGAAAACAAAAGAGTTACATTACACAGTTTCAGGACGTGTACATTTAAGGCTATAGTTGGAGGGAGGGAACACTAAAAACCACCCAATTGAATCAGAGAGGCAGATGGATTTACCATCCCTTCCGTAACTTCATTTGGAAGCTAATTGAATCAGCATACTAGCTGCAGGGAAACTGAATAAAAAAAAACAGCTAAGAAAGAGCCATATTGGATGGGATTAAATTGAGGCCCTGACGATAACGCCGTAATAAAATTTACATCAGGAATGTTTTAAAATTAGCAAGAATTCTTTCTAAAATTCTTCCTGAATTCTTGGATAATGACCACGAGATGACTGAATAAGCAGCAGCTGCGGGGGAAGAATTCCGAATCACCATTTTTACTTCCGTCTATTCGAACGATATAAAGGAGGCTTTAACTGGGAGGCCGGCGGTCACATATACGGTATCAGATGAGTCCCATCTGACATGTTTCTCCATACAAGTCTGATAATGACCCACAACAATCCCCTGTAATATGGTCCTCCATATTCAGAAAGCATGCCAAGTCTTATAATAATGCCACACTGTTCATGGCTACATGGTGCAAATTTGATCTCGCCTTTTTGAAAATGAGCTGGCGCATCTGCTAAAGCAAGTGCTGGCAGAGGGAGTTGCAGTTATGGTCATCTGTTATCCTGGCTTTCAAGATTTGTATCAGCAGGCAGCGCCAAAGCTCAGATCTTGTCAACAAGTTGGGGAACAAAAACATTGCCCCTCCCAAAGCCCAGGAAATAAACAAAGCGAGATGCAATGCGATTAATCTATTAGATGCAGTTACACATATATATGCAGGTTAATGCGATTTACATTGACAAAATGTCAGCTGAGTCGTAAATGTGAAAATCTTACCGACATCTTTTGTTTAGCAATTATTATGGTCAGGAAAGTCTAAACTCTTGTGAGGGTTAAATTAAGATAAAATCCATATGCAAAGCCTGACAGATCCTAGACACTTAAAGCTTTTCTTTTTTTTTTTTCCACCAGCATTGCAACTGTGCGCTAAATGCTTCTCACTGATTGCAACAGAAACCAATTGGAGACACAGGCCCTGTAGCATTGTGTTTCTTTAATTAGTTCAGCAAGAAAACTTCAGTATGGGTGCTGTTCCTATTGATTCGTTTTGTGTGTAGCGTAGTAGGACAAGTAATGATAAAAAGCTGTGCAGCCAGTAAAATAAAGAATGTGATTAGAACTTTGAAAAGTCCGATCTGCTGGGATAACTTCTTTTATCTAGTTTCAGCTGGATCAATACGGTATGACAGTAATAAAAATGCAGGATTTAAGAGGATGCCCTCTGTACGTTGCCTAACGGAACTGTGTTATCCACTGGGGGGGGAGGGGATCAAACTTGAAGGACGCAGAAGACGGCTCACCCTTGAAAGTTCCCAATAAATTCTCAGTGACCATTTCCACATGCAAGTAATTTCAACAAAGTACTAGCCTTTTGTTCCTGAAATAAAGACATGATCATTGCTACTCCAGATAATCAGAATCCCTCGTAAATCCTTTCATGCTACAATGCCTTTACTCTCTCTGAGGCAGCTTTTCTGTCTTTAGAAAGGACACACTTCATCTTTGCTGCAGTAACACTCGACGAGAGACGAGAGTTTCAATGGGACAAATTAAAGCCATTCTCCTCTGTGGATGGATGAAATAAACAGCCGGCTAATTCTATTGATTGAAAGGAATAGAGTTTGTTGTCAGCGGTGCTGTATTTGAGGTAGTGATTTGATTAGGAGGCTGTGTCCAGCAAAAAAATTGGTGAAATAATACCCGGTTTGATGACATGAAACGCACGCTCACCGGCACTGAGCAGGAATCAATCTTGCATCACATCTGCTCATTGTCCTTTCTAGCCTCTCCACCACATGGGGCCACGCTATTGTGAAGTGTCAACGTGTGCTGAAGGTTTAAGAATCACTGAAAAGGAGCTGCTGTAATTCACCTTTGTAGTACATTAATGAATGCATTGTAATTTCACAGGGACATGTTGAATTACACTGTTGAATAAAGTGCAGTTTTAAATGATTGGAGGCTGAGGAGGAGGTTTTAAGACAATTTAAACAATTCACAGAGATACGATGAATATCATTTGAAATACCAGGAGCATGAGATTGACTCTGAAATATATCCACTGTTTTTACCATACCTTTTCAAACCTCAAACGTCACACAAGTATTTTCACAATCATTCCAATAACTGCTTTTTCTGGAATGAATGTATGAATAAATGTTTGCCCTGGTACCCTCAGCTAAAAAAAAAAAGTAACATTTATTTGATCGAATCAATTATTGTTTGAAATTTTAGGAACTGCAGCGCAGTAAAAGCTACACTTAACAGTAAAATCCATTAATATTGCTCTTTGCAAAATGTGTTTCATTCAAGGTTTGCTCTCTGGAAAATGTATTTGACTAACTTCAGCTGTCCTGAGTGTGTCCTCTTCTGTCGTTGCCACTGCTTACTATCACTCATTCATTCACAAGTGGCTATTTGTTGGACTATTGCATATACTTGTGTGTTTCTGAGTTCCCTGTAATTCTCTGGTTTGCCAAACTAAACAGCTACCTGCTTCCCAGTGTTTGCTCATAGCTTTGTTTAACACATTGCATACATAACACACACACACACACACACACACACACACACACATCTGCGTCACTCCTTTAAGCCAAATCAAACACTTAAAAGCTACTATAAGTAACTATTTATAGGATTAATGAGACAGAGAGGTCTCTGTGACTCACGAGGAGGAAATGACCTAGTGCAGCTGCACAGTACTAGAATGATCATCCCAGCTAAAATGTTAGGTTGTATCCATCCGAAGCGCTGCTTGTACCGTGCTCAGAATGAACATTACAAGACAATATTCTCACATTCAGCCAGCTGGGAGTCTCCTCTGCTATGACCTGTGCCAGTAGACTTTAGATCCAAGGAGTTCTCCATCTTTTAGAGTTTTCAACCATGAATTAAATATATCCACTTGCCTTGGATGGACAGCGTTAAGTGAAGTTTACGCTTCTCTCTTTGGGATTCTTAGTTGCTGAAAACACATCACTAAATGCCTCAAGTATGCTAAGATGGTATTTCCACTGTCTCCATGACCTTGAGGGATCCTTTAAATCTTTGCAGTGTCCCTTGGGTATGCAAATCATTAAGAGGTGTTCAAGTCAGTGCTAACTTTTTATTTCCTGGACAAAGCATGTCATTTTGGCGAGCTGCTATGCCCTCCTAAACTGAGCTCCTTTAAGTTCAACACTGGTCTACTGATGTTTTTTAGTGACCGATGCTGAGGCTGATAGGTAGAGAGTAGGGACAATGATGACCAATACGTAATGCTGATGGCAAGCTGTTTTATTTGTTTGCATCCGATTTTGGATAATTGTGATGAAAATCTTAATTAAAAATGTGCTATCATTGTGCACTAGCTTATCAGTTAGCAATGACCTCCCTCTACATCAGGGGTGGGCAATCCTGGTCCTCGAGGGCCACAGTTCTGCATGTTTTAGATGTTTCTCTCTTCCAACACACCTCATTCAAATGATCAGCTCATCATCAAGCTCTGCAGAAGCCTGATAACGATCCTGATCACTTGAATGAGGTGTGTTGGAAGAGGGAAACATCTAAAACATGCAGGATTGTGGCCCTCGAGGACCAGGATTGCCCACCCCTGCTCTACATGCTACATGTTCAGTTTTTACGCTACCTCCTTTAGCAACAGCAAACCCGAACAAATGAACCCCATTGTGGCAGGGGGAGTCCTAACGACTCGCATAATTAGGGGGAGGAGCAACAAACCCCCAGTTGAAACTGAAACTCAAGTGTTAATGGCTCCTAAAGAATATAAGTATCTAGAACTCCCTGCTAGTCAGTCAGAACTGATGAAGCCTTTTGGGTGAGAGGTGAAACGTCGTCAAGAAACTCAAGAAAGTCCAGCTGCTACGATTAAACTACGAGAATACCCATGACCAGGATGACTGAGAATCTTCACAGACATCCTTTAGCAATAGTGGTATCTGTAAGAAATGTTTGTTTGTAGTATTGGAGGCAAAGGCTCCTGAATTGGAAGAAAATGATCCATTAGCTTCAGCACCTTCATCCCCAGTTGTCAGTACAGACCAACAGAGTCTAGCCAGTGTTAGCTGTACCTTGCTAATCGGACCGTGCCAAGCTTGTAATCAGATTACAGCAAAATAGCATTTTATCAACAACTGATTAGGCTTCAGGTGTACAGAGTTAATCCAGCCAACAGAGTTCTTCACAGGTCTGGACAGTTCTTTCAAGACATGTATCACTTCTAGAGGTTTGAATAATACAACTGTTAGGACCACCAGCCGCTATCCTCTGCCTTTTATCTTCACAGTGTGGCGGTCCTATAGGGAGTTTCCATGTTCAGGAAGCTTGATGTGCATGTTAATTATCTCTTGGTCATGTATGAATAGGAAAAATGGAACCAGACAGTACCTTTTGATGCCATCTATTGTCGGATGTCTTACCCTCCTTAGTACGACATACAGTGTTCTCCTTGACATGTTCAAATGTCATGTCTTTTGGGTTTCTAGAAGACACAGCATGAACGTCTGACTCTTATGTCCTTTTCTGATGTTTTTCTTATACTCTTTATTATTCACCTGGATTCCTGGGGCCAATACAGTCTGTCTGTGCAGCGCAAGCATGTTTCACCATAGCAACAACTATATAGTCAGGCATCTGACCATCACGGCCATTCACTCATCAATAATCTGATTCATTCTCCTCCTACTGGCTCTCACACAGAAAGAGAAACTGTGATACTGGCCGTAAAGAAATGTACGATAAACTAGTGTTGCACAGGTAATAATGCTAGCAGGAGCTTGTCGAGCATTCCAGTGATATCCCAGCTGTGTCTGTGACAGGTCACTGTGCTTAAGCCTTCTCACTTTTGTTACCCTGTGCTTTGTTTATTGTCCCCCACTGTGTTCTCCTTGGTCCTGTGTGCTCCAGCGGTGAGACACTCCTTTTCCTTGATGCGCATGCTGTACTGTGCCTGCTAAGCTGCCACTATTTACCTCATCAGCATCTGCCTATGCAAACCTCCACTATCACAGCACACACTAATTATGTGTGCTCAGCGCCGCATATGCTCGTCTAGATTTATTCAAATATGTGGGATCCTGTGAATTTATTGCTTTGCCTTATAAAACCATATGCAGGCCGTTGGTTTGCTTATCTATGATGACATTACAGGCACATAATTGACTGTCAGCAGGAAAGGATGTCATGTTACAGCTCATAGCATACGACTGCATTAGGCAAGGTGTTCGCTGATTTGCAACAATGATTGCACGCTGAATTTAACATTAGCATCGAGATGCCATTTGCATAGGCGCTACTGTAGTTCTTTCAAAGTTTTCACATAAGCTTCAGCTCACTCTGGATCACCAGAGGCAGAGGTGATTATCAGGGTGCCATAGCCACATACCACACATATTTATCACTGTAAGCAGATAATTGGGTGTGAAAACCTTGGAGACAGGGGATAACAAATTAACCACGGAAAATAAATTAGATTCATAGCTGGTTTTGTAACCTTCGCTTGCTACAAATAAATTTAACAGGTTGTAAATGAAGTGATGCATTTTGCAACATGAGTGTCAGAGGCCATACCTGCTCAACACCTTACACTAACAGATTACATGCTGGGACCTGACATCATCACTTACATATTATAAATAATGTATTCACTATAGGGATAGTGCCTAAAACTATGGAGGCTAATTATTAGATTGAAATATATTCCATGTGTTACTGTATTTACACCTCATGACATTTTGGAGAGAACTCTGTGTTCCAAATTGCAAAGAAAAATAGGACCAAAAAAATAATACAAAACACAGACATGAGCTTCATCTATGTGGAACATACCTGATAGAGAACATTGACACTAACATACAGCAAAAGGTACCTGGCAATGGTGATGATCAGTAGATATGAGTTGAACCGATATCAGCTCTGGTACCTAAAATTCGGTACCCAACAGTGCTTTTTTTAAAATTAAATTTCTCTCTATAATAACAAAAATGTAATTTCATTTTATTAAAAAGAACTCCAACCTTCTCAAACTCAAAATTGTTCTATATTTCAGTGTAGCACACCAACACAGCCCTAAACTAACGCTGAACTAGCACAGTTTTCTTCTGTGCTTCACTGCAAACATTTCAAATCTCATTATTTTGTGACTTTGTAACCTGTGTGTGATGTCGGTCCAGTGTGGTATCACAGCACATAGCCACAGCCACTTTGTAGTGCATGCTGACAGAGGTGATCAAGTTACTGTAATCTGCCACTAAGCGTCTAGACAGGCTCACATTTCAGTACGACAGTTATCTCGATGCTGTGTGCCGTGTTCGTTGCACCAGAAAAAGAAATAAAGGTCCAGATGACGCAACGTTACAAACGCTGTCTCTGTGCTTCTCCTCATTACTGCAGAGTTTTCTGTGGGAGTAAAGGTTATTTAGCAGCTACAAGCCAGGCTAGAGTAAAGACACTTACCCTAAAACCAGAGGTTAGGAGCTGCAGACCAGGAAAAGGCTGCCCAAGGCTCCTTAATGTGCTTGTGAACAATTTCATTGAAGAATTGGGTCTCTGAGATTGACAGCGTTGCGTTGCAACCAAAAGACGAACTTATCAGAGTTAACTTGAAAGTTTTGTAAAAAAATTGTGAAGAGGTGTTCGTGACATTATCCATTTGTGAGCTCCAGATTAATTCTTCCTCCTGTGTATGCGTCGATTCAAGGTCTGTTGTCTCGCTGCCTTTCTTCCTCTCTAACGTACACTCTGCTCTCTGACCCAGATGTGCTCTCGGGTACGAAAATGGATCTTTTTGATGAGTATAGACAACGGCAAAGTACATTTATTGTTAAGTGTTTTAGTGAATTCTCTCTATTTTTAGCGCAGTTTTCATTCCTAAAACTTCTCTGCAGTCTCGTAAGTGCGAACAGCAGTATCCGTATTGTATGTAGCTGATAGTATGTTACTGTTGCGTTCATTAACTTTGTCTCTTCTCTTGGCCCATAGTTGTATTTTCTCCTCTTCGTTCTCCCACCATACCTTTCTGCAGAGGATCTCTGCCTCTGGAGCTGCATGTTTCTGGTCTGTGGTTGTTGGCTTCACCCACCTTTCCAGTGTTCATTGTTTATCTTGTTTGCTGTCTGTGCTCCCTGTACTCAGCTTTTATTTTTTTTCTGTGTTTTTCCTTCAACCCCATCTTGTCGATTCAGAAAGCTGCTCTCCTTCAGCCTGGTTCTATTGGAGGCTTCCTTCTGTTAAAGGGAGTTTTTCTACCCAACTGTCACTGAGTGCTTGCTCATAAGAAGCAATTTCTCTCTAAAATACTGTAAGATCTTGACCTTTCTACTGTATGAAATGTGCCCTTAGATTTTGCGATTTGGTGCTACTTAAATACAAGTGGCTTTTTTTTAAGCAAAGACATTCCTGATGTTTTCAAACCAGATCATGCATAGTAGTACCATGATAAAACACATACAGTAAACACTTGCTAGAAGAAATTACACATTTTTTTGTTAGATATTTAGATAAAAATGCTCTCATGATTTAGTGTAACAGCCAGGCTTATCAGTAGAGCTCATCTCTAAACCCAAGCATAGCAAAAGGGAGGACAAGACAGAGAAAAGACGAGGAGTTTAGGTACGTCCGGATAGAGCGATTTAAGAGACAACACAAACTGTATTTCAAGTTCTCCTCGTCTTAATTTCCTGTCAGTGGAGATACCTACTGCCGAGAACTTGTTCAGCGCTGGCCGCAACACGAGATGCAATTCAGAATTTAACATCATGACTCAGTAAAGTGCATCCTCGCCAAGTAATTTGTCGACTGCAACATAATTAAGAGATATGAGAAGAAGAGACACAATCGCTCCATTCCAACCATGTTTAGTTGTTTGTCTGAGGTATGTTTATCATAATCCACCACGAAAAAAAAAAAAAACCAAACTCTCCACAGCGCTGATCAGTACTTGTCAGAAAATTTGTAGTGAATATGTTGCATTAACAGGAACACCGTGAAACTGAAAAGTAGCGACTGTCTCTCTAGCAATTTCTCTTTGCTATGTGGACATGTTAATGTGCATAATTAACTAATCAGCTTATGCCAGCTGGAACATTTGGCAGCTCGGTCTGACAGCTTCAGCTCCTCTCTTGAAAACATCTTGAAAGATTCTGGTTTAGTCTCCCTCTGTGTAATTTTATCTCCTGCCACGGCAGCATAATGTAAGCGTAGATGGAACCCAACAGGTCCAGTTACTCAAACGATTACATGAAACAATTAATCAGATATTTGAGATTTGCTACGATGGACAGAATCACTTAGTGGAGCAATGTCTTGCTTGCTCTCGATTTAGAAAAAAGAAATAAAGATACTGCCTGAGTTTAATACTGGTTTAAAAAGACATTAAAACCACGGATAAAGCATTCTTTGAAAAACGAACACCTAAAACACACACTCCGACAAAAAAAAAAGATAAAATATTGAAGCAAATGAAACATAATGAAAAAAAAAAAAAAAATCAGAATCCTACTTGACCAAAGTGTTCAGTGCTGGCTGAATGACTCAATCTGATGACTCCACTGTTTGCTATTCAAGGAAGATCTCATGCAGCCCTTCACGTCAAGGAATCCATATTATATTATTTGGTGTCTGCAAAGAGGTTCCCACTGTTCCCACTCCACAACAGAGCGGCTGTCTTGATTAATAGGAATACTTATTTTATCATTAAGCCTGATTAATTCCATTAGTCTGTGAGGTTTTAAGTCATTCAGTAATGGCACTGAAAATCAATTATTTGCCATGGTAACAAGTAGAAAGAAGGCACTGACTGTGGGAGTTTAACAAACACATACATGATGATCACTAAATACACAAAATGGTCAGTTCCAACGGCTGTATGAGTATAAATTGGAAACAACCCTCTACGATATGTCTGCTTCACAAAAGCCAGGTATTGTCTGTGTGCACAGAAATGATCCCTGACAGTGGAAGCCATTGATTTTCTCACTGCATCTGTATGGCATCTCCCCTTTCCTGCCGGCACAGCATGCAATATGAGACTGCAAGTTTTCCTTTACCCACAGCAATCAATTTTGCTTAGCCGAGCTCCCTGGCATGGATGGAGCCGGCCTAAGTACCTGTCTCCTCCGACACCCAGCCCTGCATGCCATCACCGTCTGAAAAAAAGCTTTCAGTGTAATAAAAAACATGTCTGAATCAAGAGCCGGCCAATCTAGTAACAGCCAGACAAGGCAGTACGACTATAGAGCGCTAACTGTGTCACTGCCAGGGTGGCGGTATGTGTGGAGCAAACGCACACAAAAAAAAAAGAAAAAAAAAAAAGGCCAAGAAATCAAAGAAATCACTCTGATCTTCAATTCCCTAAGAAGATGATCCACATTACAATTTCTTCAATGCTATCAGTTTTAAAGATTGAAGATGTGGTTTTTTAGCTCTAAAAGCAAGGAGCGTTTACGGCCTTTTATCTTAAAAGAATCAGAAAAAAAAGGCCAATATATGAGGCCATATGTGAGGCCGCGCTGGGCATGATTGAGCCTGATTGATTTATATCTTAAAAGTCTCTCGGCCCCCCCCCCCTCCCCGTCAGTCTCACATATTGTTAAACAGAAAGCCTGGGTGGTAAAGGTTCATTTGGAGATGTGTCTTGTCCCTTTCAGGAGACATGTTTAGCCATCAGTTACTGTAATGGAAACAAATAGATTGGCTGGTTTCATAGAGATAGAAAGTCTGGACTGCAGCCAAAGATAACAGGGCTAAACTGTTCCAACAGAGGCAGTGTGGGTGTTGGATTTAAAAAGACTGGCACGGAAATAAACAGAGATGACTACCTATTACTGACTGTTTCTGAGAAGGATAGCGAGAGATAACTAACAGAAGTAGGATTTCAAGATACTGTATAATTTCGCTCGTCGCTGATGCTGTAGCCGTCAATGAAGCCTTTCCCTATGAAACATAATTGAATCCATTGGCATGCATTGCCATGTACACACCATAAATTACTATGCCAGGGAGGTAAGAGCTAATCCTTCAGCAGAGTGAAAGCCAGCTATCTGCAAAAAACCTGGCTGTCTGTTGTTCATTTCCCTGCTAATATATTGATTTGTCTCTACAGTAGCTACAACAGATAACAGATTAAGCTCAGATTACATCTTACCTGTAGCCACTGTGACTGGTCACTATGTCCAGCTGTCCAAGCATTGACCTTGCCTTGTTTGTCCAAACGGGCCTTCCCGGGCTCCCAGGTGAACATGTCCATGTTGAGTGTCCTGAAGATGCTCGAGGCCATGACCTGATAGTCCTGGATATGGCCTGATTTCATCCCCAGTGGTTCAGAGCAGCCTGGCAACAAGAAGATCATTTATTTGTTCTAATCTTATGAAATGCACAACCCTCTAACCCCCAAAAAACAAACGCTCTCGGCGCTGATTCCACATTTAAAAAAAAGCTACGCAGAAGGCACACTGGAGGGGATTGTCGAACCATTTATGATTTATTTATGATTAATGATGACGATTAGCGTATTCACTTGGATGTAAAAATCCCACTCACCCGTCAGCTCACAGCCGAGCAGCTCCATGCGCAAGGTGCAGTGCCTCCTGCAGACTTGGGGGTAAATGCGCACGAACTGGGCTTCGATGGGAGGGGTGAAGGAGTTGGCCGACGGAGCGTTGTTATCGACGTTTCCTCTGAAAATCTGTTGCACGGGATGAAATAACAGCAGACAGGGGAGGGGGGAGAACGGCGAAGCAGATCAGTTTGCAATAATGTGACAGTCTATCTGCCGCTGTCTCTGGTGTCTACTCCACACTCAACAAATTGCTGTCATTCAAGGTCAATGAGCTACAATTACAGGGAAAAATAGACAATTTCTTGCACCATTTGAGCCACTAATTCATAAGAACAGTGGTGTGTTTGAAATTAGTGCTCCAATTATATTGCCGTGCCTTCTGGAGTTTTCCAGCCAAATGACCTCAGACAGTCTCTGAATTAAGTAAAAGCTCACACAGTCGTAGAAATTTCTCACTTTCGGTACGTCCACTTGTGACTGACAACAAGGTTGAGATCACATCATATTCAAGTCCTGACTTATACTGTTGCGTGTAATAAATTTGACAAGAAGTTTGGAGGTCTGGGTCTTTCGGAGCTCGGCCAAACAGAGGACAGCCGTGGTTTGCTGTCAGGGATGATAGAATGCTGTGTGGCCTATTTGGTGGCTGTTCATCCCCAAATAGTATAAAAATTCAATCTAGAAGTCATAAAAGTGGAGGGGGGTAAGGGGCAGCAGGATGGGCCCGGTGTGTGCTAGCTAATTAAAAAGCCATCTCATCATGTCCTCCACCCTGCCCTTGACTGAGCGCACAGTCTCTAGTCGCTGTGTGCGTACGAGTGTGTATCTTTGTATGTGTATTACTGAGCAAGAAGCGACAATATGATGTGCACAGTTGTGTCTGCGTGCCCGCTCACCATATCCTCATCTTTGCCCTTGACTTTGTATGTTCTCCAGGTCTTCCCGTCATCACTGTAGGCCACTTTGTAAGACTTGACGTACTCTGGGCTGCCGATACGCTTTGCACCCTGGGTAATTAGGCCCGTGACCCTCATTCTCCTCTGCAGGTTTATCTGTGGAGTACAAAAAAAAAAAAAAGGCAAACATTTTAAGATTGTAACTTCATTTTCAAACACTATAAATGTGTGCGTCCGTCCGTGTGCACGAGCAGTGTGAGAATTGCACGTCAAGGGGAATCAATTCACCCCCTTGTATCTTTTCTGTCAGGGCCATCCATCTTATTCAGAAAGTCGGTGATCAAATGGAACGTTTAATCAATCCTCATGCTCCACATCCAGTCTGTCCACCCTGTGCAAACTGTCAATATGGTGCCAATGTAAAGCTGCTTGGCGAGCCAAGAGGAAAAGAGGGAGCTAAGGAAGAGGAAAATGATGAATGGTTTTCCTCCATCCTGCTCAGCACACACAAAGTAGGATCATTACATACACACCAGTTTAAGGTCTCCCATTGACAGGTCATTTTGATAGAGTACATTTCTGCAAATTTGCATAGATTTGCCACCTATTTTGCTCTCAGAAGGTAATAATGGCATGTTGCTTTGAGTGGAATTGTTGTGTCATGTCTCTAAAATGCACACCCCAAACTACCACTACATGATGGCACCTATTCAACTCAATTCAATTTTATTTGTATAGCGCATATTTACAACAACAGTCATCTCATAGCGCTTCACAAAGGCAGAGACAGAAACACCCAACAATCCAAAACATCTGGATTCCCTATAAGCTTCAGCAGTCCGCAACAGTGGGAAGGAACCGAAAACCCCCACAGGGGAAAAAAAAAACCTCCGACAGAACCAGGCTCAGGGAGGGACGGCCATCTGCCTCGACCGGTTGGGTGGATGTAGGATGAATTATACAATTTAGTTTACAGTTAAACAAGTTATTAGAATTGATTGTCCTTTTGTAACAGGAGGCATCATGGTGGGGCAGCAGGATGCAGAAGGTGAGGCCAGCGGCTTTAATTCAGGAGCTCCAGATCCAGAGACAACCTAAAGGATGCTCTCAGCAAGGCAATACATTTCAGACAACATGATGGTCTTAATAAGCAGTTCCATGTCCTCCAGTGTAAGAAAAAAATAAAAATAAAAATCAGTGTTTCAAGAATGATACATTTCCAAGCATTCTTGATTGGCTCACTCTCAGGCAGGTTGGTCTGTCTTCAGTCCCACCCATGCGCCCACAAAATGTAAATACGCTGCCTTCAAATTACAAGCTTGCAGCACATTACCGAGACCTATGAGTAACATTACACGTGTCACATCTATGTTTTCTGACAGACGTTGCTTTCAATCTGTCAATGCCGGTTGAAAAAAAAAAAAAGTGCCACTCGCACTGTAATTCTGGTGAGCTTGTATAAAAGATGAGACAGCTATTGACAGTTGATGACAGCTCACTTCATTGTGACAAAACGAGGAAGCCTGTGGTGAGTAAGGACTGGTGCTGTGTTGGGTTACCCAAGCACTCACAGGCACAAGTGCACTGTCTGTTTATTAGAGCAAATTTTAAGACTAATTAAAAAGAGTAGGACAGGAGAACACCGGGCGATTCCACTCTTACAACGTTGTATCCACCTCATCTGTGACAAATAAAATAAAGCAAATAACCTGCGATGACAATTATTCATTAATCATGCTGCCACAACATTCACATAAAGCTGCTTCATTTTAGGAACAAAAACAACATCCCAGCTCATCTAGCTCACCTCTGACAAAATATAAAAACACAGCTGTCTAGTCTTTCATAGCTGCAGAACAGATGAGCAGCGGTAATACGCTTTTGAGTAAGTATTAAGCAGAGCACCATTAACCTGGGATGGTCAAACCAATAAAAAGAAATGCAGACTAAAAAAGATTTGAATTACTCCAATGAACTGGGCTAATTCTCTACGACTCTATGCTGCAGTTACTTCAGCCGTTTTAGATCACGCATTCTCGGCAACAAAACCCGTGACTTAATGCGATATTGCGAACAAACAAGTCCACATTTCAGTTTATGTTTGTGAAGCTGAAGGCTATTTCTATTTAAGAACATGAACCATTTTAAAGCCAATCCAAGAAATGGGAGTCTAATGTCACTGACAGTGTGACCACATTCAGGATGGTATTCCAGGGGCTTGAGCTCATTTTCCGGTGCAGAAATGGTAGCGTTACTATGAAATAAGGCAATTTATAAGTAAAATATTTGAGAGCAAAAGCTCAAACTGTTGGCTGAGCCCACTAAGTTATGCTCTCCTTTTCAGTTAATGAAAAAAAACTCTAAGCTACGTCTCCTGAGGACATTACAGATTAGAGTATTGGCTCTTACGGATCCAGCACAAGAATAGAACTGTTTATTTTTTCCACCAACCTTGTCTGAACTGTCAAAAACTAATAGAGTAATGTGTAATAATTCTCTCAGTGTTGATTCCTATTCTAATTTCCATTTGTCGAGACAAGACTCAATTACACATATTTTTTTTCTACATTCTTAAACCAACGAATCGTGTTAATTATACATAACGACCCCTCTTAGAGCCTTAGAGCTGCACTGACCCACTCTTTCTCTTTCACAGCATTTCTTCGCACTCCTCAGTTTTCTCCATAGAGATAGATACTTCTTGCACTAATTAGAAGCCCTGTCACTAAAAGGCCACTGCTGGGGTAATTGGGGTGATCCCTCACATTTTTAATGACCACTCAGAAACGCACCTCTGTCACTTCACTGCTAATAGTGATGCATTCCTTTTGTTTGACTGAGGCATTGTTGGAAACATCCTCCTTTTGCGGACCTTTTGTTTACGGACTTATGTGTGTCATTTTGAAGAAAAGTGCCAATTAAAGTACACTGCTTTAAACGCGCACAGGAGTGTACAAAAATTACACCGAGATAGCACCACAACAAATTTAGTACTTAACACTTTTGTACGACCTCGAGAAGTTGTCAGCTGTTCTTGAGATACCAATTTTCCTGTAACCGTGCAGCTGAGCCCACATCTAGACACATGCATGAATAATCAAGCAACATTCGATGGTAATTTTCTCATATGTGCTCTGTGTTGCATACTTGACCTTTAGCGCAGTCCACCCTCAGACAAAGATGTTTGTTTGTGTGCATCACTGTGAATACACAAACTGCATTATCTTTACCATAGTGCAGTTTTACAAAACCAAAAAAAAAAAGCAGAAAAAAAAGAACAAAAAACAATCACATAAATAAAAGCTGTACCCTTAGCAGGCGTGTGTACTCCCCTAGGTTCAGCTTAGACACAAAGACAGCTCGAAGTAACGCTGCCGAAGACAAAGTTGAGAATGAACTCTTACCCTTTCACCATTTCACCCGTTTCTTTTTCCAGACACACAGCACCGTGCGTTTAAAGTGCTCTGAGTAAAACGATCCTCTGTAGAAAAGAAGTTCCGACATCAAATCATTTTCTGATGCCAAACTTTATTTGCAAAACAAAGAAAAAAAAACCTTGTGTTGAATGTGATTCAACTGTTTTCCCTCTTCACTGCCGTCAGAAAATGTTCAGCCTGGAACCATTTACAACATCCTGAAACCGAATACGTCCTCTAGGAACGGGATTCTGCAGCATCCGATATGATGTGTCTGGATCCGGCTTCTGCTAATGCTAACAATGTCCAAATACTTGACAAATACATCTCTGATTTCTCATTGGTCCTTTGAGGTCACGTGTACAGTTACGCTATTGGCAGGAAAACATCACAGATTTATTAGGCTTGTAACAAGGAAGAGCTGTAACTACAGTGAACAAAAATACAAGCTAGAGAATTCTGCTTTTATGTTTTCATCTAGATATACAAGCTAGTCTCATAAGAAATACATGTCAGAGGCAAGATTATATAAATAGATGCATCGTGACGAGGGCTGAAACAATTGGTCAATGAAAGGCAGCTCGGCTTTGGGGCCATTTTTCATTGTTTCTTGAGATTTCACAGACAGAAAGGATAATTGATTAATTGAGAAAATTATCAGCAGTATAATCAATAATGAAAGTAATGGTTGGTTCCTGTTACGATTAAAACTATGATTCTTAGCATCCCTTATTTCTAAGGGATGATAAATGATAAATGACTGTTTCAAGTCAAATCACAGTATATCAGAACCTAAAAGCCGCCCGCTAAACAATAAAGAACGACATGAAATAACGTTTTTAAATTTTAATACATTTTTCCCGTTCACTGCTCTCCAGAGCCCATTTACTCTGTCTAAACCAAACACGCAAAGCACATCTATTTACAGCCACAGCCTTCTAGTAAAAAAAAAATGGGAGCGACTACACAATGGCTAGCTTCCAGTCATTTATATTATTAAGACCTCTAATTATTCCCACATATAATCAGACCAACAAGCAAGACCTCAAAAAAAAAACAAAAAAACCCACACACGCGGACGCACAAAGGTCAAGAGCGTATAAAGCGAAATATGCCTTGTGTTGATTATACACTGAGATCAGAAGTGTAGAGGGAATTGCAACAGCATTGTAACAATTAGACTGTCCTTGAAACTACCTAAGAGCCCCGTGGCACTGTTGTGTAAAAGATGCACACGTGCGCAGACACACTTAAAACGGCTCATCTCTATGTGCAAATTGAACTTACAATAGGTTTATTTATTCAGTATTTTTTTTACCTCTTATTGCCATATTTATACAATATATAATAATAGTGACCTCCAAACCAATTTTCCCCCTAGAACTAAAAATTATCCAGTGTCACATCCAGCAAGTCGCCAGCATGTTATCACTGTGTTTACACATACGGACAAGATAAGTGATTTAAATGGCATAGGAAAAAAAAAAAACAGACCTAAACACCACTAACATGCTGTAGCTGGACCAGAAATAGGCAAATATACCTGCTACAGACTGATGAAATACTCACAGCAGACATCGGCTTATTGCTCTCAGTGTTAAAGGTGCAAGTTTAGCGCCTCAAATCTGGACTTATTTGTATATGAGGACATGCTTTCAGTAGGAAATCTCAGAGTCGCTGTGCAAAAATGCACGTGCATATGTCCAGAGGCTTTAGTCAGTCGGTGCCATGCGGTCCTGCTGTGATTATAAAATAAACTGAGCTAGAAAAGCCTTTGTCAGGGTCACATTTCAACCGCACCGCGCTGTACAAATGTTTTAATAACATATGGTTACACTGAAATGAAAGCGGAAAAGCTCCCCAGACAGCAGCAGCAACAAAAAAAAAAATTTGATAAATATCAGCACATGCCAAAAAATGTGACCAAACTTCATGTCATTAACTGCTTAACTCCCATTAAAATATGTATAGGCCCTCTTAGCCTTCACAAGTGATTTGTACTGTTTCATTCTTTCAGCACAGCCGGCTGAAGCTATATTTTGCTGATATTGGTGAGACCGGCAGCATATTTCCCTTGAGTGTTCAAATGCAATTTTATGTGTGAGCTAGACGTGGTGAGGCTGTGGAGAACTCGTATTCTCACACTACACAGATGTGTGAACGGTGGCAAGCTCGCACACGCTCCGATGAAAAGCACATGAGCCTACATAAACACAAGTCGGTGTTTGCATGCTTTTGTGTGAAACTCTGTGATGTATTATTCAAATTACGTTGCTCTATGTTTGTTTATGATTGATTCATTTGGTTTAGGGAGGTGGGGGGGGAAGGTGCTGAAAACTGGCTGGCATCCAAAGACGTAGTAAATACATACTGCAGCAGGAAATACCTTAGCAGATAGCCAGAGAAATGCGAACCCTTACGTTGATAGGTGTTGTCATCTGCCGGTATAACCTGCTGCACATGACAGACATGCAAACAGTCACGCCGCATCACTCCACACACACACAACAAAAAGCGCGCCACTGACTCCTTAGCATAATCCCAAAACACTGACACGACTGTACACCTCTGTACTAACGTCCCAATTATCCCGGCCCTTTGTAGAAACACACAATGCCTACAGCATCCTGTGCAGCATCCCACGTGGCATCATTAAAGTCAAACAAACCGCCTGAATGTTTTATGTCCCGTTCTCCTCACCCTCTCCATGTGCCAGGTTCCTATTCTCTCACTCATGCCGGCTGTTTCTTTGACTCTCTCTCTCTCTCTCTTTTTCTTCTTTTGTTGTTTTTTTTTTTACAAACCCATTTCGGCCCTGTCTTACTATTCTCTTGTTGTTACATACAGCTTCACTTTCTCCATCATGCTGTCACAGCTTAGTATGTTTTTCTATTATGCTTTGCTCACGGTTCACTGTGCATCATGTGTCTGGCAACGGCGGTGCTTCAAAGTTGATTGTCTGTCATCACAGTAATGACTCAAAGGTAAAAACAAAAACAAAAACTAATAGTTCATTAACTCGCTCTATAATTAATTAGTTTACAATTCACGATGGTATTGTTCTCGCATCTGGGAGCTCTATCTATGGAATTGCCTGAGCCTTGGAAGAGAACTGGAGTTAAGGGCAAATGCATACATCACAGTTACACATCATGTGACAGTTGCTGAATATGCTGCAGCTGTTTCCGCTCGAGGTCTTGATGTGTGACTGTTTGCTCTACATAAATCCAGAAAATCATTTCTACGTAGGGCCGTGCGCCCCGCAGGCAAGGAAGGTGCGGAAGATTCAATATTATGACTTGTACGGTTGCTTGATGCGGTGAAACTACACGGGGTTTTTCAGGGTTACAGTTATGTAACAGTACAAATTAAAAAAAAGCAGCGGGATCCGGACTGGGCAGGACTGATGAGGACAGAATAACAGGGGTGTGATGTGCAAAAAAAAATAAAAAAAATCAGGAGCAGCAGGTAATCCATCATATCGATCTGTCTATGTAGCTCTTTGACAATAAACACTGACTAATGGCACAGCGTGAAGGCTGACTTTAACAAAGCAAGCGAGTGCAAGGAGAGTTTCGTGTATCACTGCTTTGCTGCCATCAACGTGGAGTTTCTTTTCATTTCACAATTATATGGTTGTTACAGATAAAGGCCCTCTAGGTGGTTATAGAAACGCCCCAGGGTACGTAAAAAGGGACAAAAAGAAGCGGTGGATTGTCGAATTCAATTAATTAAACAGGAAAATTACTGTTAAACATCAAAATCTCTCTCCTGATAGCACGGTCATTTGTAGATCACAATTTACAAAACACACACAAAAAAAGTAAATCATTAATTGCATTGGATGATTGCGATGCTCGGCAGCATAGTTGTGTTGCTAGGGAACCTTATGACAAAGAGTACAGTGCCAATGCGGTTACGATTCTGAGCGTTTCACAAGTAAATGTCAAAACAAGACATGGCACAACTGAGCAAATGCTAAAAAAAAAATCATCACCGCAAAGAGACACACATCAGTTTGGCCCTTTTTTTTTTTAATACTGTTCCTCACACATGACTAAACCTGCATCTGTTCTGGCCCCTTGCTTACACTTTTTATGGCTCTTTATTACCAGTAAGATAGCCATCAATTTTACAGTAACTGTAATTAACTCAAAACTGCTGCATTTTTACACCGTCAGCTATTTGTGCTAACCGCCAACAGCAGCCAAATGGTTTCATACAGTAGGCAGCTTATAAATAAGTCAAGATAAACCATTTAAATCCACAAAAATGAAACAAACAAAAAAAAAAAGGAGCTTCTGTATTTAAGATTGCGCCTTTATCTTAATTCATTTGTACGTGGCCCTGAACCGGGCTTTGCATGTCGACTGCGGTGCGACTGTGCTTTACCTGGATCCACGGCCATCTGTCATTTTCGGCAGCGGTCCAAGCATTGACCAGGCCCTTCTTGTTGAGGCGTGCGAAGTACGGGTACCACTTCTGTAGGCCGAACAGAGCGCGGTGGGTGGAGGAGGCTGTTATCTGTTGGTTGGAGATTATACCACCCTCCATGCCCAGTGGTCCAGAGCATTCTGAGGGAAGAAAAAGGGAGGAAGAGATAGATGAGTCAAAAAATAAATAAAATGTGTGCAACTCAGTGTATGGAATGCTTATAGAATTTCAAAAATACCACAAACACTGCATTGTGTGAGGTCAGTGATTTTGTCCTCCGCAGTTTGTTGTTTCTCTCTCTAATGTCTCCGTGTTGTTGTTGTTGCTCTACTGCTCTCTACTACAGCAGACATTAAAACTGCAACTTTACTTCCACTCTTCGCTGTTTGTATCTTTTGTTGCAACCTCCTGTTAATACTCTGCCTTTGAGGTTATCAGTTACCTTCATCCGGACTCCTTTCTCTCACTATAAATGTTGCTTTGATCCATAACAAGGGCTCTCCTGATGTTGCCAATGTGGATAAAATCCTTTTAAAATCACAGCTGCCAACAAGAGGACTCCTTCTCTGCCCTCATGCTGCCCACATTCGACGGACAAACAGGTTGTTCCTTCATCTCCTCCGGAGAGCCGAGCCTTCGGGGGTTCCTCCCAAGAAGCCACTTCTGGACGGCGTTATCCCAAAAGTCAACAAGCTCTTGCAACAGCTTTAAATATCTTAGCGGCTGCACCATTAAAGTACACAGCCATGACAGCAGTGTCTTAACACATAAGCGCCGCGCTTTCTTTAAGCAGTTTTGTACTTACCATTAATCCTAATTGGTATGTCTAGGCACATCAAATGCATTTTAATGAACATACCTGTGGTTGAAAAGGATTCTAGCAATGTTCATCCAATAAACAATTTATGGTACTCCAAACAAGTACTTCTTTGTGTTTCCATTAGAAATAAAAAAAAAGTGCACTGGGAAGTCTCATAATAATAGAAAACACATGAAACACAACGCTGAGGTAAATGGAATCGGGCATGCGTCCATTCAGACAGTAAACACAGCACGAGCAACGGCATTTCTCCAGCCTGAATAAAATGTGTAAGAGCTGCACAACTGCACTAAAATTGTCCCCTCATCTCCTCATCATGCAAACCTTAACTTGTAATATACAACTTATTCACATGAAATTGGTCAGAAATTGACTCGGCGTAGTTTGTAAAGATGAAGGAAAACAAAGCAGAGGTGACGCGGAGTTGGTTAGAAAACAGTCAGAATGCAAAGACTCCCTGCATCACTGCACTTCTTCTGGCAACCGCAACGCAACTACCGACATAAGCAGCATCGCAGCTGTTCTCAAGATAAGCTGAATTAGTTGTGACAGATGCTGAAATTTTAATTAGATTTTTTACGTCAGCCATAGAGTTGACTTAAATGCAAAGAAATATAGCGGGAGGATTTTTACTTTTCAAATATCTAATTGAACATGACAGCAGAGGATACTGTATAATTCAGCATCTACCACCTTCTAGCGCTATTTCCTCTGGATGCAGAGAAAAGTACTTTAGCTGTTCATGATATAAAAGCTTGAATGTGTTGGGGAGGGGTGGGGGGTACTTCCCAGTTGCTCCTACTGGTTAAATGGTTTAGTAAGTCTGAGGAATGTTACTGGGTGTTTTCTGATGGCAGGAGGATGTGCATTGGCAGTCTGTCTAATTTAATTCCCTATCAGATCTAAAAGTCATGAGTTTGAAAATAAACCTCAGACGTCTCGCAAAACGTAATTTATTCCCCGCGGTCTTTGTTATTGCATAACATCAGCAAGCAAACACATGTGACGGGCAGAGGAAGGAGCGTGCTTCACGTTTATTCTGCCGTGCACAGAATGATGATTTAGTAAAGATGATTATTGATGATGTGCTCCAACTCATTGATACACAATTGCATCCGGCTTATGAGGGGAATGATGTGGGAGGGATTTGTCCTCCTCTGCTCTTGCTTGCTGTTTATTCCTAATGACAACAGGGATACAAGCGATTAGAGCAATAAACAGAGGACAAGCGGAATTTGTTATACTCCTTTTTGTGAACAGTGGTGTGTCTGATTAAAATTTAATCAACTCATTTCATTTCTCCCATTTGCATGTTTCTCGTCACGGATGATTAAATAGTCACGTGTAAAAAAGCCGAAAAGGCACGATGTAGGAAAGAAAAAAAGCTCTGAAGTGTCCCAAAACAACAACAACAACAAAAAAAGAAGAAGACATGTCAAGTGCAGACTTCAGCCAGAGCCACAGCTTGCTGATGCCGGCTGAACTGTAAGTGTACGTATAAAGCAGCCTTCAGGGGAAGCCTGGAGCAATGGTCACCTAAAAGCTGTATTGCTGCCTTCACCATTTAAACAAAACATCTAAGCATTTCAAACCTAGTACTGACATACAGACAGAAAAAAAAAAGGCGCGCACACACACATACAAGCAAGCAGACAATGAAACTGGCAGCGCTGAGAGCTGTGAGAAGACTTTCAGCACACAAGAAAGCCAAGAGTCAGAAAAGAATGGAACAATGAAAACAACCCTAGCACGACTTCTCCAGCTGCTAAAGCAGTGGGGCTCTAGTCAACAGGGAGCCGGGAAGACAGTGAGTAATGTCTGAGGACAGTCCGGGGGGATCGAGTGGAGGCTGGAAGAGAGCAAAGAGTAGATCTGTGTGTGTGTGTGTGTGTGTGTGCACTAACAGAGATGTGTTTATATATTCCAGTATGGTAAATCACTCTCGCTTCACTAGTTCTTCCTTGTATGTGACTCACCGCTTCCAGTCTGATTAGAGGGCGGTGTAGGTGGATGCAGTAGCCTACTGCTAGAAGCTCAGAGAAGCTCCTGAATTTCTGAAATCTGGTGGATGAACTTAATTTGGACCTCTCAAAAAGTCTTGCTGAGGATAAACAGCTTTTATTTTTAGACGTGCTATAGCGATTTAAACCAAAGGCTTTTCTTACCAGCGTGTAGGCTGTGATCTTCCAAACCACTACTGTGTTAAATAAACTGCTACAGTAATCCAACTTCCACTTTCATTTCAGTTCCAGGGCCAATACTTGTCTGTTAATTAATTTGCTTCATTCATAGTTAAAAAGTATTTTGTCCCGCTTCGTTAAAAGAGGCTATGCCTCCAACTATTGTTGTTTCTCTTCAGTCCATCAGGAATCCATCCTGAAGCTCAAAGTGTTTGAACAGATGTTGTGCAGACTCAGCCGTACACTCATTGGGTCAGACAGCAAGTGATTCAATTTCATTTTCTTTCCCAATAAAAATATTTTTCTCCTTCTTCAGCTCTAATTATGAAACATAATATTTGTTCTTGAAGCTGGAAGGTATGTTTGAGGGCAAATGCATCACTTTCACTAGCGCCACAAGTTACAGGAACACATGTCGGGCAGCATAACGATATCTGAGAGAAGTGTCGATCAGAAATGGCACCTCATGTTCAATATTCGTCTGAGGAAAACCAAACTATAGATTCTGCAGGTATTTGAACAGGTCTGTCAGGCTTACAGACACAGAGAAGGTTAATTTTAACATTAACATCTTCAGATCAATCAACAACACTGTTCTCTTACAGTTCTTTATGTGTAATAACATCAGTCTATTCCCCCAGTAACATTAATGACTGCAGTAACAGAACTGTGGGTACGTTATCCCCCATGCCATACCTGTACATGTGTCACTTCATCGAGTTATATCTCCACATGTCCATATGTAAATTCATCATGCCTGGTATATCGTCTCTGCTTCTTTCATGCCTTATCTGTATTCAGCTGCTGTAACATGTAAATTACCCAGGTGAGGGATCAATAAAGTTTATCTTATCTTATCTAACAGCTTTCAAACACAAACACTTTTATATATTTTCACAACATTATCATATTTCCTGCATGTAGATAATAAAATGAGCTTTTTTCAGACACGTCAAAGCGACGTTCTTTGAGTTAAGCGTTTCATCTCCTGACAAAATGTAAAGAACGTATCAGGTGCAAATCACAAAAAGCAATACAGTGTGCAGAATGAATCCTGACTTTCCATTTGTTAGGGTCACACATGCTTCTCTGCCACACGCACCAGATGGCACATCACCAAAATTTAACTTTCCAAAATGAGATGGAATGTATTTTTTTTTCCTCGTTAGGGTTCGTTACGGATGGAGGTGCGATGTTGCATCAACACAATATCATATTTGTCTAGATGTTGTACCTCTTGGGCAGTTCTCTTGTAACATATTCCATGCGGATGTTGTGACAAGACACTGCTGCAAAGCCGCGGTCCTTCTCACCTTGTGGCAATGATGGGCCACTCTTAACGAGCTGCCTGCCAGTCGTCCGTCAGAGCGGCAGAGGCAGTCAGCCCCCGGGCCTTGCCCTGCTGGCCCCTGAGCATACATCAGCCCTCAGACAGCACACATCACTAACACCAGCACCACCGTGATGTGACAGCTGAATCCATCTCCCACAAGCCCTACCTACAGCCTAAACAAATTAGTGCCCCACTGAAATTAATGCCAGCACACCAATACTAATGAGCATGCAGCAGAACCGGGGGATGAGGAAAAGAATAATAAACAGTCAAAACAGACGGCAGCCGTACAACAGAGGTTCTGCAGGTGACAAATGAGACTGAAGCAAACGCACCTGTACGCGCACGCTGGCTGCTATTTTAATTAAAAAATAAGTCAACTGTGATTAAAGGGGACAAACAAAAAGTGCAGGCATACATGTTTTCATGTAAATTATTGAATGACCAGAGCAGGATTTTCTGAGGTCGATAACGATCTTAATATTTTAGCTTTAAAAAAATCCAAAAATTAAGTATCTGCCAATATAAACTTTCTCCACAGCCCATGAAATAAATTTACATTTTTGACAAGTTTCCATCAAATTAGTTGAAAAAGGAGCCCATTTGTGCTTTCTGGTAGATAACCTAAAGAATATTGAGGGTTTTAAAGCATATTTTTAGCAGATTAGTACCTCAGCTTCTTGTCATTTATTGTCTCATACTGATATATCTGCAGTATCAGTAACAAATACAAACAGTGTTTAGAACCACTGATCCCTGTCGTATTATAAATTAACTTAAATACAAAGATAAATGAAACAAACAAGATAAAAGAAAATTATCAGTAATATATTACTGGGGTTAGCTTGTAGTACACAACCACGCAGAGCTACTGGGTTTTAGTTGATATATCTGGGTGAAAATAAGTCCAAGGTAAACTTTGTGTACTTGAGTTGATTTAGTTTTTGATGCTCAAAGATGCTTTTTGGACAGTCATCCCCTTCCCTCAGCATCGACTCTTTAACCGATGATTTAACCCACATTAATGTCTGAAAGCGTTAACGCTTCTGGGCAATTACAGCAATAACCATCGCAAATTTGTTTCAGCAGAAAGGCTGAGGCCGTTTGTGCCAAGAGTTATCTCTCTTAATTTTATATTTTACAAGGATTTATTCTGGCAAGTAATAGATATGATTCTTCTTCTTGCTTCCCATTGGATCATGGAAATCAATACTGAAGGCTCTGTAATCACCGAACCGACAGCCAGTGGTCCGAACCCTTGCTGCTGCCTCCACGTAGGATTCTCACGCTGATCTGTGGTGTGGTATGGAACATCTAGAAAATGTACAGCTGCTTAATCTGCCACAGCCGATATGTGCAGGACTTGCCCACACACACAACGTGGGCTGAAGGAAGAAGTCAGAGGAGATGACGAGTTCTGGTATTCCAGGCATTCTACCTTTTTATTTTTTTTCCCTGTTCTGTGCACACTATGTTTGTTGGAAGCCAAGTAACGGCACAAAAATGATGAATTTAAATGTGCAAAGTTGAAATTTAAGGACATTTAAGGACTCGCCATGAGAAGCACTAACTGTGATTACTGATTTTGATCATCATTTGTTTTTCTGTCACTCATAAATCCCCACTCTGCAAATCAGTGGGATATTCTATTCAAACTCAACATCAATTGTTCTTGTAAAAATGAAGCTGAAACTGGTGACAGAAAGCTGGTACATGAAGCTAATAATATCCTGCTGGTTATTTTGAATGTCTTTTGTTTACTTAGTTTTGAAAATGTGATGGTCTCAGTAATGTCTTTATTCATGTTGTGGATTTTGTGATATATTCCTTTTCTGTTCTGTCTTTTTTTTTTTTGTTTTTTTGGGAAACAAACAGTTGAAAATATTAGGACTGTATGTTTGGCTGTGTTCCAGCACACTGAATTTTAAATGAAACAAAAATAAAGCAAGGTTATAGCCCTGACTTCTAGCTTTAGGGGTGTTTGGAGTTGTTGGCGTATATATTAGGTTAGCAGTGTAGGACTTATGGCCCTCTTTACTCTTGGGGAATATGTATAAATGGTATACGATCTCTATACAGTTCACGTGCTGTAGGTGTAAACACCATCCGTTTAAAGCGGGGGTCAGAACTTTCACCTTGTGGTCATTGTTTCATGTCAAATGTGTTTACAGCTGAAATAAAGCACCTCAATACTCAGACTGCACTTTGACAATAACAAGCTACATTAATGGTCGTATAACACACTGTACACAATGAGTTTATATAAAGGGGTGGAATTAAATAATCACAAATGACGACGGTTCGCACATATTCATTCAGCAAGACTGCTTAATTTATTTTCACTCACAAATCCAATCTAATTTTTCAGGCTGTACCTCTCGACTCCTTTCCGTCTACTTTCTGCCATCCAGTTTATAAAAGCAACTCTTACCCCTAAACCTTTCGAAAAAATTCTCTTGTTCAAATATCCCCGACTGCGGTACTCGTGAATTAATTTGTGAATAGCAGTTCAGGGAGGGTTGGCTCACGGCTCCAAGTCCACGGATAAAATAATCCTAATATGTTGCTAGACTGCAGACGAAATCACCACAATAGCATAACAAACACATGAAGCCCCTTTGAGCGTTGGTGTTTCTTCTTTCCATACAACCATTGGAAAAAAATAAAATAACATGAGGACTTGCAAATACAAAGTGTGAATCATGTGTCCATTCATTTACTATGATGTTTGATTGTGTTACTCTGGAATCCAATCATTGTTTCTTGTCATTTCTGACAGATAAACGGAAAAAAAGTGAATTAACTTTTATGGATGTTAGGATACACCGATAACGTTCAGCATAAGAGAAGCTCCATAGTGATGTACTTAATAAGGGCTCTAAACCTCTTCTTATCAATTAGAGGGGGGATGAGAGACAGGGTATGGATTGATTTCACCCAAGCATATGATTCATACGTGCATTGGTGCACACTGAGCACACGGTGGCTCCTACAATTATCAGCCCTCTTCACCTGACAGCTCATCCTTCCACCCACTGCATGAACAATGAGCAACCACCATCCAGTGATCTGTTGAACTCACTTACAACATCTAAATATTGCTTCACAACTACAATAAAAATAATATTAGGTAGTGCAAAAAAAATAAAAAATCCCCAAACTCTGAAATGTTCTCAAGACTTAATAAACTTGTAGCATAACTTTTAATCAAAGGTCAGTGCACTATCTACTGAGCAAAAAAAAAAGGATAGACGCTCCTTATGGGGATTCACCATCAAACTGTCTCTGATCGATCAGTTTGCCTGGGTAATACTACCAACCGTGCAATTACCTGCAGCATCAGGTGTGCTGCTGAAATCAATAGAAAGTTGTAAAAGACTTGAAAGACAAATATCACAAAAAAGAAACACAAGCACTTACTGTATTGACAGTTCCTGCCCATGTACTCTCCTGGGCAATCGCAGGAATAGTTGGCCACCAGATCCGTGCAGATGCCCCCGTTCTTACACGGGTCCCTTTCACATTCGTTAATATCTGAAAGAGCCAAGAAAGAAAAGAGAGAAAGAAAGAAAAAAAAGGTGCATTCATTTGTTTGAAGCAGGCATGTAGGCAATTAGAAAGAGTTCATCCTTATTAAAATGCATCGGTGGTATTGAATTTTCTCTGTGTGTGTGTGTTACTTGATTCCGCCCGGCCGTGGAAACTCTCACAAAGACGACGGTTTCTTGAAACGAATAAATCAAATTCTCAGTAGACTGTTCATGCTACAACATAGTCCAAGTTTCCAAAGAACAATCAGCATAGTGTGCTTTTAAATAATGATCATACTTTATTTGAGAATTTGTTAAAAAAAAAAAAAGGAAAAGTGAAATAGTATTTGGCTGTTAAGCAAATGGCCACATGGGTTTTGCGCCAGTAAGCGAAGAAAAGCAGCAATGCTAAAAATTGCAGAAAGTCAATTAAAAACTTGTCAAGTTGGCCTGTTTGACTCTGTTTACACCAATAATCCAGCCAAAGCAGCATAACTAACAAAAGTCATGTATTATTCATGAGCAAGCCTTTGAATGGAGAGTTTTTTGTAGCAGAAACTATGCTATCTAACTAATATTTCCTCATATACACAGTTTGTCTTGTGGGGAAAAAAAAACAAAAACAAAGTTCTGTTCAATAATGTGCCAAGTTTAGACTTGTTCTTGTTCGCCATCGCTTACCAGAGACGAGCAACTCTTACCCAGCCAGCATTAGATTTATTTCATTTAACAATTTTTATGGCATTTTGCTCAAGTCAGATGAAGCGCAGATGGACTCATTCACATACGTAGTGTTAGCAAATACCTACGATAAACAGCAGTGACACGCAATTTCGCACAGATGGCTGTAATTTTGCTAAATATCCTCCACCTCTTCATTGGAGTATCACAGAAACAGAATAGGGCAGAATATGATGAATTATCTCAGAATGATCATCTAGCGTACAGTCACCTTTGTTCTGTAATTGCTCTCCGGAACAGCTTTTCCCGCGACTGATTCATCTAACCAATTACGGAAGGTGACGGAGCTCCAACCCCACCCATCGCACACCGTTTGCACTCTGTTCTGTTACAGTTAACAGAAGGAAATTACTGGTTTAGAAAGGTGAGGAAAAGGAGAAAATGGTGAACTTTTGAACAATTTTGAACACATTTCTAACGATATCCAAACTGGCCCCGTGGCTGCGACAAGACGTTTTTAATCCTCCAAAACAGACCCTGAGCTCTCTGTGACTCATAGGTACATTTTGGCTTCATGAATATGTAACTAGGTTTGAGATTTAGAAAGCTTAAGAAAGTGAAACATGATTAGAGTAAGTCTGTTACGGCGCTCCATCTCTCTGAGATTTTTATCTACAACATGTATAATAGTCGCTTAGGCACATTCGTAGTATCTCAAAATATATCTTCTTTTTTTTTTTTTCCCGGGGATGTCTTATGCTCCAGAGAAATGCAGTCATGGTCTTCAGGCATAATGGTCACTGAGGTACTGTGACTAGAAGCATCTTTAATCTGCAGCAGAGCAGAAGAATAAAAATAAATAAATAACTAGAGTGAAATAAAAGAAAGGGAGAGCGGCACAGAGGGAGAGAGGAATGAGAAATGTTTTGTGATTCACCCAAAAATCCATTGGAGACCCACGAGACAACTATATTTGGGTGAAAAGATGTTGGATGAAATTGAGCCGTAAAACCTTTCCCAAAAGGCAGCATCGGGTATAAAAAAAACGGTTCTACAGGTTTAACACGCACCTGTTCTGTTTTCCTTGATCTGATATGCATGAGGAGAATATCTGCTCACCCTGGACACAAAAGCACGCATGTCGAATTCTATCCAGCCTTCACTACAATGTGTTTTTAGTTTTTTTTTAAATTTATGTTTACTGTGAGAACGCAGCGAGAACATTTCAAAACAAAGCCCCGCTCTGTCCTGCCGTGTGGCGCCTCCCTCCTGATTCTGATACAGCCCATGTTAGCGAAGCCCTGCTGTTTGTCAGTTAGTCAACAAAATGCCGATCCTTAAAATGCGATGTGACTCAACTTGTAGATTTAAGTGCATCATTCTCAGAGAGACTGAAGTCAATAGTTTTACTAGCCAGCAGGCTGTCTTGTGCTTTAGAGAGCACAACAAAAGAGCTAATTTCTGCAGCTGGCGCTAAAAGCAATACTCTTGAAAGACAGACTGCATGCAGCTGTTAAGTTTTGTGAACATTAAACTCATTGTGAGGTCGTATTTTTGCATTTCGTCATAGCTGGGACGGTTAGTGATGGTCTGTTTTTGTCTATGCATGGCTGTTTTTCAGTTTTTGTTTCCCAAGTCATCGCTGGAGCTATTTATTATGAAACCGTTAAACCAAAAGTCTCAATCTTCCCAAGATTTGTCCACTGGGTCCATGCGGTTCATGGTTTGAATTATGAAGACTCAACTGTGAAATGACTGCAAAGATGCAAAACAGGGATTAGAGCTTTAAACTGACTCAAAGAATAACAACTCCATGACACTTTAATCATGACAAATACACGAAAGAAAGGAAGACATCAAGATGAAATCATTTTGAACAGCAAAAGACTAGATCAGGTTTGTTGGATAGTTGTTATTTGGATGAAATCTGCTCAAGGTCAGGTAGCTGACGTCGTCTAAATCCTGCCTGGTTGGTGCAGCGAGAGACCTAATTACTCAACGTTAGGGGTTTCAGTTATTCAAGGTCTGTCATTGATGCATTTTTGAGTGCGGTTCAACCTTCCAACCGCCTGCTGTAATCAGATACAAACGACTCTGGAGTGAGCCTCCTTATAGAGAGAAACACTGGCTGATTCTCATCATAGAATCCATCTTTACATTCAAGATTTAATCCTCAAGAACTACTCATTTTTAACATCACAGTTATTAAAAAAAAGGCCGGTGTGAGTGGCCCCTTGTGAAACAACAGTCATGCATTTCACATCACAATAATTTACACAGGGAATATGTCCTCTCTGCTAATTGCCTTAGTGGAACACTAAAAGGGAAACTTGATTTTATTGCCACTTGTGAACAATAAGATATAACAGAGTCACGACATTAACTGCATGAAGATCCTTCTGGGTGTAAATGCTGCAGCAGTATGAGGAAGCCTCAACTTAAATGGCACAAACTTTGCTGCAGACTTTTCTCGAGCTCTTGAGTATTATATGTGGAAAATGAATAATGCGCCTCCTCTGCACACAGAGCAATCCATTGGTGTTTCACAATCACGCTTACTTAGATACGTGATGCGGTTGTTGCTCTTTTAAGTTCGCACCCCGCCTCGTTGCCACCACTAGGTTCAAATACAGACGTAAGGCAAATGGCCAGGCCGGCCCGGAGCTCAACAAAACACCACAGAGAGGAAAACACAGCTAGCCCGTCTTGTGATTTGCTTTCCTTTTATGAGAGACCATTAGCCCCTGGGAGACCGGCGCGGGGGAAAGAGAGACTTGCCAGTAAATCAGGTGAGAGAAAAGGGATTACTTTGGGGAGAGCAGTTAATCCACCTGGTAAAAAAGTAGAGAAGAGGGGAGAAGATAAGCATGGAGAGGATGGGAGAGCCGGATCCTATGAAAGAAAGAGACTAGAGGGTGAAAGAAACTTACAAAGAGAGAGAGAGAGGAAGAAAAAAAAAGACGTGCTAGCCCAGTGGTCAGGTAAATAAAGTCGGTTTACACAGCTTCTTTGACGCAGTTACAGGCGCGCATCCAAGGAGGTTCCCTCACTGATATTAGTCCAAGTCTACCATCCTGTATTTAAATATGCCATTAAAGCCTTAAACTTGGTAAAACAACATTCTGCAGCTTCGCTTTAATGAGGACGGTGCTATCTTGGTTATAACAATTTAACAAGCCAGTTTGAGTAAAGATTTCTACAGTGGATGGAGACAATAAAAGTAGCAGACAATTAAATGCAATCCAGCCCACTGTCTGTGCAGTAACACTAGCGAAGCTTAAAATGTTTTTCTTGAATCCGTGCCAGGACATTGCTGATTCAACTGAGACTGTATTTAGTGGCATTACACAGGATTGGAACAGTTTGCAAGGAGACCGTGTTGTGTTGTCCACTCGCTGTACATACGACGACGGGCACAAAGCCATTCAGGACAACAGGATATCGTTTAAAATTAGAGTTCAAAAAGAATGATTGATTTGCTTTAATCATGGTTGTCATCGACTCCTAACCGTGTGCAAAGCCTCCTAAAAATACGGCTCTCAACCTTAAAATAAAATCCTTTCAGACTCCCATCACGCCCTCATCAATCCAATGATATGCCTTGCTCCCTGGCATTACTCCTCTCCTCCGCCGCTCTCTAAAAAGTGTCTCAGGCAGACAATAATGAGAGCAATGAATAGTGCTGTGTGTCAGGAACTAACGCTGGCTCTGAGTGCTAAATTGGCTGTGGTGTGTCCAGGGAGCAGGAAAAGGCCTGCAAAAGGAGGGGGTCACCTGCGCTTCGGGCTGCACTGACCTCTACAGCAGCCTGCACCTGCTACAGCCGCATGAGCACCCGGACCAATGAATCTGCTCTCCAGTTCATTCAGCTGTACAAGTATTGTGTCAAATCTTGCAAAGGATGGTCGCTGAAGGTCATTGTAATTTGCCATGTGGACATTATCCATCCATGTTTCTTTAACAGAGTGCAAAGAAAACTTTACATACTGAGCTGAATTATATTAAAATACGCGTTTTATTTTAGTTAGGAGTTTCATATAAGTGCATACAATAGCATCAGAAAGTCTAAACAGCCCCAAACAACAACGTAAATCACACAAATGATTGAAATAAATGCCTGCTAATAGCTTGTAATCCTCTCACACTTGTAAAGCCCCCAAACGTAATTAGCCGAATGAAAGGTAATGTCCCAGCAGTATTGCCCCCACATCTCACCCACTTCCTTCATTAAATTACAGTCAGATGTTGGGCGAAGCTGGAAAAAAAAAAAAAAAAAGCCTTCTGTTTCCTCTGCCAAGACACTGTAAGCCACATGACTGCGGGGTACTCTTTGTTTTCACGAGGAGACGTCTCATTGCGTTACATCTGAACGCAGTCTGGCTCACGTGCGCGATTCCCCCTGGGCGAGTTTCATCTTATCTGTTTTTATGTTACAGAGCCGAGCCGACGCGCAAATGTTTGGTGAGCGAGCTGATCCTCCCGACCCCTCTATCTAGGCGAGGAGCAGCGGTTTGACCTCCGCAGTCAGTGATCGACAAGAATGAAGTGGGCAACCGGTTGTTTATGCCTGCCACATAATTAACCTCTGACCTTGAACACTCGTACTTCCTTGGAAGTAATCATTCTATTTTTTACAGTGGTTAAGGGCTTCCCCTGGGATGGACTGCTGCTGCTGCTGATGCTGATGCCTTGTGATTCATACTAGTCCTGCAGATGTTTGGATTTGATACTGGAAAAAAAAAAATCCGTGGGCACATACAATGAATTCATCAGGGGGAAAAAAAAAAGGAAACATATGGCCGATGATTTACATTAGTGAAAGGGAAGGATATATATCATTAGTCTATAGCTCTGTGACGGAGCAATCTATTAGGAAAGTTATGAGAAAAAGAACTTCATGTCGCATGATAGAGATCATTTGATATATTTATATGGGCTACGCCACAAGGACATAATACACTAGTTCTAATTTATGATGTACATAGTCAGCACCGCATGATGTTATCATTCAGTGACAGCTCAGGCTAAGGTAACAAAACCCATCTACATGACTGACCAGATGATTAACATGCACAGCAGAGCATATTTTGCTGCACAGGTCGTGTTAGTCACATAACAATACACCATGGGAACAATATAAACACATGATAGAGTTGCAGTTTTGATAAGAACAGCACATCTCGTGGTGTCTCTCTGTCCTCTGTTCCATCAGTGATTTAATTGTTTCCTTTCCAAATATTACTCACCCCCCCCCACTTATTTTTGGCTGCTTTGATGAAACACATCTGCTCATATCTCAGTGGGAAAGGCAAGATAACACAATAGTTAGTGCCGTATGTGCAGAGTTAAGGCTTTATTTCCAGCGCAAGTCAAAATAATTGCCATGTTTTTCCACCTGCATTTTATCGCATCACATGTAATGTGAATGTGATTCTCCTTCAGTTCTCCATGACTGAATGCTCACACGAGCCTTGGGATAGACTATAAATGCATTCACGCACACATGCTGTATATACATTATCTATGTTGAATGCATGATTCCCGGCCTATTTGAATTTAAGTATGGACAGTTCTATAATGCTTCTGTACTTGACGAAGTGCTGACACGTCCTCACAGTTGCATCCCTGTATATGGGCGATCAGCCTTGGATGTTGTGTTTGACAGGTGCTGGTGCAGTGAGATGTGTCTAGTCCACACTACACAAGGCCAAGACAAGCCCTGTCTCTCCAAGTTGAGTCAGAGATGGAAGATAGAACAAGGAAGTGCCTGTCTCCACTGTCAATCTACGCTGTCAGTTTATCCTTGCCTTACCCATGCCACTGAAGTGACTATCACCACATAAGGCAGGATTCCTATCCAAGGCTCTGATGAAGTCACACAACCAGTTGAAAGGCAGATTTAACATCACCCACTGCATCCCTGAAATGTGTTTTCACAGCGATATATTTGAGCTTTCGTCATATGCATCCAGGCTTAGCGTGAGTATTGATTTTATTGATCTCCTTTGCAAAAAAAAAATTCTCATCGCATATGCAGGTTGGTTTTCACAGCGGTACATGCTGTATGTTTCAGGGGAGCAGATGATGCATGGAGCTGTGAATGCAGGATTAAGAATAGTGTATTCCAAGGACATGCTTTTTGAAGTGGGATTAGCCCACTGAGAAGTTATTCACAGCAGCACTCCAGAAACCCTTGAAAAGGTATCTTAGGATGCATTGCAGAGAGGTTTGAGTATCTGAGAAGCAGAACACTCATCATTTTGAAGACATGCAGATTGGGGAGGGGGGGGAGGAAGGGCCTCCGCCAAAGCTGGGATGTGCAGAATGTGAAGAGCTCTCAGCTCTGTGGTAGAATGACACTCGGAGGAAAGCCTTAAGTGTCATTTTAAGCTTACAGATGGAGCCTCCACAGCAGGTGTGTGAGGGGAATACTGAGCTAACTCAGAAAAAGTCTGATCTGCAAGCTCCTTAACATCACCAAGGTGTACTTATTAGAATGTGTAAATGGCATGCAGATAAAAATAAAATACAAAAATAGGAGATGGCAGGCAGAGAGTAAGCACAGGCCTGATGTGGGGAAATGAAATAAAAAAAGACATCCGCTCTTATGAAGCTATAATATTCTGCTCTTACATCAACTCACAAGGTCATCATGTTTGATTATATAATGATTTACCACACAACAAATATAAATGCAATTTGCTGGCCTTGATTTATTTTTTTAGAGAAGAGGGGAACATTACTGGGAACCTCTTAGTTTCATCTAAGCAACAAATGTCAGCAGGGTTGTAGAAACGTTAAAGTCAGATGGCATCGTTCTTTGTGACGGATGAATCTGTCTGGCAAATTTCTCAGCAAGCCAAAGTTATCGAGATATTCCAACAAAATCAAAAATGTCAACTTAATGGTGTCAGTAGGAAAAAGAGTCAGAGGATCAGCAAAGTCATCTGGTAACCACCAAATGTTGTGCAAATTCACGGCAGACGATTACTGAATAGGTAAAATAAAAAAAAAAGTAGTCATCATTAAAGCCAGTAGACTTTATCCTTTAGGGACCTTGGAGAAGAGACTGTGAGGAGAATGGGAATTAGTTTTGCAGGTATAAAAAAAAAATTGGATGAATTCCGATAAAAAGGTAGCAGATAAAAGGTTGTGGGAACATCAGAATGAAGGATTTAATAAGTTTAGGTTAAAACATAACATCTAAAGAAAGAAATTGCATCATTAACAGACTAGAATCATATCTATCAAAAGAACAAAAAAAAGGTTTTCTGGTCAGATTCTGAATTACTTATGCAAAGTTTTATTCCGATAGCGCTGCTAAATTAAGATGCATCAGTGGCTTCAACAGAGAGTAATTTCACAGTAATTTTATTAATTCATTTCCTTGCTGACCCTTTCTTTGAACTACCTTTGTCTGTGTCTACTGAATACAAAAGGAGCTCTGATGAGTGTTTCAGCATAACCGACTATCATCCCCATGATGACTGCTCATACATCCATGTCATTTATTCCATGCTGAGTCACATTTAGACCCAAGCCGGAGACAGAATAACAATGTAAGATTTGCCTGTTGTGGACCAGACAAAATCCCATGTTCTGGTTTACAAACTGCACATTTCCATGACCGTCAACCTCAGCTCCTATTATCCGTCACACTGAATTCATCTCTGCAAAACAACACTGATACTTTGACCCGCACTGACCATCCTGAATTAATGCAGATCTGTGTAGTCAAGCTGAACATTCTAAGTGTTCTGTTTTGGCTTGCGCTGGCAGCCAGAAGCCCTGGGCAGGACTGAGTCTGACTCTTTTTCCGCCATCTGGGATTTGGAATTGCATCTCTATTTATGCGTTGGCCATCAGCCAGCAGGTCCATCCTTACTGCAGAGGCCAGGAGGCGACAGCGCAACTCAAGTGACCGAGGGGGCCTTACACAATTAGGCCTTGGTAACAGCTCGTTCCCTGCAACTCCTCCACAGGAGAGATAAACCAGGTGAGTGGGTGCTCAAGGGCTGGGAACAAGCAAAGGGGAAAAAAGCGCTACCTTGAACAAATACGCCTGGGCACCTTTTTGGCATTTCCCATCTCATTATTCTCCAGCTGTTTCTTTATTTAATCCAAAGCACACATTTCCAAGGCTTTTCTGTCTTGTCATGTTCTCTTTTAATTAAAAAAAAAAAAAAAAAGTAACTGATGATCATCCAGGCTCAAACAAAAAATCTCTCCTACAGCACTACACATTCACTTCCTTTCAGAAGCGCTGGCCTTTTACTAGAAGGTTTTTGCTTTGCTAACAAGCTTGTAAGCCACCAGTCTGACCATTTCATACAGCTTCAACTTCCTCAAGGCATTCTGAGTCATTATCTTTTCTGTTAGAACCTCTTCCGTCACTAAAAGCTGCTGAAGTGTGAGGTCAGAATGACCGACGTCGGGCCCTGACCCATGTGTAAGAGACACAGTTTTGAAATTTTACGTCTTCATACTTACCCCGAGGCTAAAGTGAAATGTGAAGAACTCCAGAGAAACATGACATTTCTAATTCTGAATTTGAGAGTAAATAGCGGCTGTATAGGAAGTAGTTAGTAAACACTGATGTTATTAACCCTGTTCAGGACTTAGAAGGTCTTTCGGGGTCCATTATAGACTTTTATACTATGTTAAATAAGTTTTTTGATAAGCTGATGTATTTTTGGTTCCAAATGCACGACAAATGTCCGTCTTTTGATATTTTTAAAAAAAAAAAAAATTCTATACCTGTCACCCAAACCAAATGGTCTGGGTTCCAAAGGAACAGGGTTAATCCTGCCCTGAAAATTGTCAACTGCATCTCCCTCTCAAATTTGATGCAACAGAAAAGAAGCACAACAAATGCTGCATGTATTTTAGTCATAGTGGCACACGTGTTGTGAAACGTGGCACCGGTTGTGTTTTTCTAACAGGTATGGCTACACGGTCCTGACACGGGGACCTCTAGGGTGGAAGGGTTTAACAGCAATGTTGCAAAAAAAAAAAAAATGTCTCCCTTATAATTTTGCAAGCAAAGCACCACCTTGCTAACAAGGAGAGGTCGTTTTCCTCAAGGTGTGTTTCTACAGCAGTTTGCATTTGGCAGGATTTGCAGAAGTGCTAACTGGAGCCATATGAAAAAGATGACATATTACTGCTATATATATTACCAACGATGGGCCAGGGCACTGACAAATGGGGGTGTGAGAACATGCATAAGACTAACACTGACAAGATCAAGGCCAAGCACCAGACATCCTGATAAATAGTGTCTGGTGCCATTCTTTGTATTCAATAAACTTTAGGGAAAAAAAAAACACTTGTCAGTTTTCATTTGTCAAGCAGAAGGTTCCATCTAAAAGCCTAAATAAAATACTGGTGTCAGGTTCACAGATGCCCTGTAAAGATCTTGATACTAGCTTGTTTCCCCAGCTTGTTATCCAAACTGCCCTCTGACAGAGGCGAGTGAAATGGAGAAAGGGGCAGCAGGATACCTGAGAAAATACACATTTGAAGTACAACACTGATCTTTGACCTGGTTTCCTTCCCTGTGAAAGCATGTAGACACCGACGCACAGACACACTGAAATGCATTATAAATGGGCCATTTTCTCGGTAGGTCTATCGCTCTAACAACTGCTTTTATCATGCCTTTATTCTCCTGTATTTTACGGATGTGTCCTAATGATCTCTACCTTTAACGGAGACCAAATATAAAACACATAAAAAGAAAAAAAAGAGCAAAAAATGAACACATACTTGAAAGCTATGGCATGTTTGTTTGCACCTTGTCAGTAAGGTGACCACAGGAGTTGCGTTACTTGTGTTTTCTCGGTAACAGCAAAGAACTCTGTGTGCCCGCACTTGCTGAGAATCAATGCTGTGTTTTACCAAGGCCATCTTTCCACCCGCCTACATTTTCCATATGAGAGACACTGCAGGGTGCCATGGACAATATTAGTCTGTCACAAGGCAGTATGAAAGAACTGGGACTCTTAAATGAAATGTAACACCAGCTTGTACCTCCATCCACCCCCCAAAAACAACAATTTTCATGTTAGGGGGGGCCATAAGACATCTTAAATCAACTATTTATAAATAAACAGTATATTCATACTCCTGTTTTAGTAACTGCTGATACAAAAAAACTGATAGGACAGTCGATTCTCTTTTGCAAGATGCTAAGAAAGATCACGAAACATGTAAACCAAGCAAATGCAACTGAGTGGAAAAGATAGGTCACCCCTCACCTGGGACCACTGATTTACTGAGGTACATCCTCTGGTGAAAATACCAGGCATCCATGCACAGAACCTGCAGCTACATTAGCATGAGAGCGGTAGAAATTAAGCGTTGGCACCGATTCATATCTCAGTAACAGACAAAAAAATTTCATAAAATAAACACCTAACATCCTTTGCAATGGCACCCATGTGGTTCTGTTGTGTGATGTCCACAATCTAAGTTGGAAATAAGGGCGTTTGACCATAAAGGCAATGAGTTTTGCTGGACATGACCCTTTAATAGGGCGACACACCTTCACTAGGTTTTCTGTACCAGAACAACAAAACGCAGTGGAGAGCTTACCTAACTCTGCATTGGACTGAAGCCTGCTTACAAGCAGCATACAATCCCCCTTTGCAGAGCAATGTGTCAAGTACGCTTTCACTACCTCAACAATGGAAATAATTAAGTATCTGTCAAGTAAGCCAGTTCTGTTTACATTATGCAAACAGCAGACATCCACTGCTACTATACCATTTTTACAGAAGCCCCAAGAGGAGCCAATCCGCTGTGGCACTCTGAGAAGCAACTGCAGCACTCAGTAAGTCGAAGAGAGAGTTTTCTGCACACAGAGGAACACACACAGAGTCATGTTTCCATCACCTCAGGATATTAAATTGACTTACAGCCATTTCCTGGAGACTTCTCCCAACCCTAACTACTACTTGTCTTATCCTAACCATACCTAAAAATATTCTTATCCCAGCCTTAAAACAAGTTTTTCTATTAAAATGTATTAATTTACATCATGGGGAAGGTGTGTCCCTCTATGTGACTGTGTAAATGGGATCCATGTGCCTACACACACACACACACACACACACACACACACACACACACACACACACACACACTGAATAAGTGTTTGTGACATGCTTGTAATAAATCTGCATTTGTTTTTTTCCCTCCCCCTCTCTTTCAAATACATCAACGAGCACTGTACAGAGTGAAGATGCATTCTGATGTTTTGTTTTTGAACATCACATACCGCACAGTTCTAGATGCTAATCTCCATTTCCGCACACAGACAGGAACGACATGAAAGCGATCACAGCCTTGGATATGCTGACTGTACCGATTGAACCACTGCACAAAGAGGAGCTCTGCTGTTTTTCGGTGGCACAACTGGGCGGCGCTTTTTTTTTGCAGAAGGAAAGATCAGATGTGCAGTAAGCTAAAGCAGCACGACTGCTGGCCAACAGGCATGCCCATCTTTTCCATTTTGATCCGCGGACACACTCACTGTCTCTCCACAAGTTGCTGATCATTGGCGTCTGTCGGTTTGGCTGCGCGCTTATGGTCACTTCTTTGGATGTTTGGAGGACTATGGACCCTTCCCCCAGGATCCTCTACACTCATCTCTTCCTGTAAATGCAGCTTTCTAGCCACAGACTGCGAACAGTGGGTGGGCTGTGGGATTGTGAATGTAATGTTGAGATGGTGTCTGGAAATGGCTATGTTCTCCACACAGCACTACATCACAGCAATCTAGCAGTGGGGAGAGCCTCGAGGCTGCCAGTGTTCACAGTAGTTCTGAGGCTACTTCGTGCCAGTGGGACACATTTTTAAAACTGTCATACAAAGATGACCTTGGGAAGTATTTCACAACATCTGACAGTGTCAAATAAAACACATTGAAGGCTCTTGAGTGAATAACCCAAAAAACAATGAAATAGTGCTGTTTTGACTCACTCTTGGTTAGAAATAAAGCCTCACCAGTGTGTGTTATGTGTATTTAAATTGTGACCAAAGTCAGGCACAAGTTATTCTAAGATAACAAACTGGTGCTCAGAGTTATTCATGCTTGTTTATGCATATTGAAGAAAAAAATGTGTGCAGATGAATCTAATTTCAGGAAAACGTCTCAACTCTTGTAACCCAGAGGCTGTTGTGACGAGACAGACTCGTACCTGCGAGTCCAGACCTCTGGCGCTATGACTAAACCGGTGCTTCTGTTTATTTTGAAAACAGATTAACTTTCTATGGACAAAGTACTCCTTCTCCCTGTTTACAAAGTTCTTCTTTAACAAACTTTTTCACTAACTTAGGTTGTACTTAAATCTATCCTAATCCATTTAGCTAAGCCTGCCCCGAGAACGTAATTTTGAAAACTTGAAGTGAAAATCTGCCCTAAAACAAAATTATGCCATACTGCTTATATGATCTAAGACAGTCAGTGGATTTCTGTACATGAACAACTTTGGCCTGGAGCTATAAACAAAGTGGCAGGCTGATTTTGTGGACACAGTGACAATTTGCAACATCATTTGCTGGAAATATAAGTCTGTTTACTGGTTCAGAGCTGTTATCGTCTCACAAAATAGCATTCAGTGTGGACAGCAGGAGCAAACAAACGCTCATTTAGTTGACATGTTTGCCATTCTGTGAACTGTCAAAAGAGCGGCTCCATATTAAAAACTCCTTATCCTAATACAGTTGTTTTTAAAAAGACATTAGGTTATCTATCTATCTATCTATCTATCTATCTATCTATCTATCTATCTATCTATCTATCTATCTTTATTAGAAAACTAAACTTCTATTACTAACTGAAAGCTCCAAGTATTTGGGAATTTTAAGGCCCAGTAAAACTCCATTAACATTTAAAAGCTGCGGCAAAAGGTGAAGAAAGTGTTCGTGCTTCATCGTTCTTTTTTTTCTTTCTTTCTGTCTTTTTTTTTGCTGGAGTGACTTTAACAGTGCAGCCTCACAGTCAGAAGGAGATAACAACTGCCTCAATCACCGTGAGAGAGAGCAGAAAACCACAAGCCCACCAATCTCTCTGCACCTCACCTACTGTACTCTCCCGGTGGCCTCCATGGGAGGAGTGGAAGATATGCCGCTTAACAAAAGCTTCCACCCTTCTTCCCTCTGCCATCGCAAAATACTGTAGATCCGCAGTTACAAAGTCACCTCCTGTGATGTGCCGTGGCAGTTTTGAGAAGGTAACCACTCGGAGTGCTAGTAAAGTGAAGCGGTGGGTGTTCACAGGGGTGGAAGGGGCGCTGGGAGAGACTGTCAGAACTCTTCATTGTGCCTGGCGAGCTCAGAGTCTATTGTTGTAGTCAAATGTTTAGAGGTTAAGATGAAAATAACCACAGCAGTTTTAATACTTATTCATGCTGCCTCGGGTAGCAGTGCTGTTGTCTATGCTGCCTTCTGTTAAGCAGCAAATTAAGCGCAAAGAATCTCAGTTTTCTTGCTCATTTTTGCATAAAAGCCCATGAAGTCAACGAGTCCGAGGGCAGAAACAACAAAATGCGAAAAGAGAATTCGCCATTGGATGCCGGCCCGCCAGCTGCAACATGCTCTAAACAGGTTACTGATGCAGTGCAAAATGGGGTACCAAGGAGTAAGCACAAAGCCATTCCTTATGGAGTTCCTTTCTTTCTCTTGTGCTAATGAAAGCGAGTCTGTGATCTGCCCCAGGTGGATTGACTAACAGTAATGGTTCCTCTCGGCTTTACATCAGGCCACAGCCATAAACTCTGGCTGATTATCCCGTAGCAAGAAGGCACGGAGGCAGCAGGGATAATACAATGTGATAGCAACTGTCGATATATGATCAAATACAGAGGGTATGCTTTAAAAAAAATATAAAACATTTCACACATCCTGCATTTAGCCTCAATCAATCCTGTCCTGCTGGTGTGTTTCAGAAAGAAAGGCAAAGACAGATATTGATCAAAGAGCAAGATGGAATCTGCTCAAAGGACTCGCAGGCCATGAAAGGTTGGAGAAAGATCAAGTTAGAGAGTGAAAGTCAGTCATCCAAGAGATAATTTAGCCAAATTAACTCACTAATTTCTTTTTTTTTTTGTTCCTTTTAGGTTCCTGCATTCAAGTACATTTCTGCATAAATAACCACCAGCCTGAACACGCTGGCTAATGCCACCTTAAAACAGCTCCTCTATTAGCTTTAACTTTCACTGGGATTTGCAGCCGACTTCACCGGCAGCATCACAGCGTGAGAGCTTAAAGGAATCGGACAAAGCCAACATCTTTGAAAGAGACTAAAAAGGAAGGACAAGTAGAAAGTTGTGATCAAGCTCCGCTACTTAAAGAGAAAAAGGGGCGACATATTTTCATCCGACCTGTCAATTTTTCCACGACAGGATTTAGTATTACCAGCGTCACATCAGATCCTGCTGTTCATCTCAATGTAGACACAAGGTGGGCCTGTTACACAAGACTGTTTGTGCCGAGACGTTGCAGCGAAATTTAGTGCAGAAAAATGTAACTCCAACAGTTTATACTACATTTGTCCTTGATAGACTCAGAATGTGTGCACTAAAAATGATCTGCAACCTCATGACGTCTGAGGCAATCAGTCCCAATCTTCACACTGTGACAGTTCATTACAGCGTTTGGCTGCTTGCCCAATAACGTCGCACTTGTTCTCTTGTCACCACGGGGACATGACGCCACGCTATTTGAAAGATGAATGACTTTGTGATAATAATGGCTCTAATAATAAAACCAGTGACACTAACCAAAAGTTAACCCTGGTTTTCTCATGTGTGGTTGAGACTCAAGACTTAAAACTGGCTGGAAAAATGGCACAAGACAGAATCCAACTATTTCGGAAAAGCTTAAAATTTGCACGTTATTGATGCAAAACGTGCCCCATTTGGCATTGTGTGATCTTTTATAAGCTCGACACAAGTAACTGTCAGATTTAGCTGCATGTGAAGTGACTCAGTAAAAGTCAAACTTATGAAACTTTATCTCAAATGCACACTTGCTGTGCCAGCATACTGTCATCACCTCGAGCTGAGATTGTTTGACATCTGCCCTGAATATGGAAATCTTAACACCTCGAGATGACTCACTGATGGCTGCGTTCTTTAAAGGAAGAAGAAAGTCAACATTATTAAGTATATACAGTTTCTGCCCATCAAAGAAGTCTGGGAGAAAAGCTTGTGCTTCTCCTAGTTGTCCATGTGCGACTCGGCTCCTTGCTGTGCTTCATAAAACTGGTCTAACAAGCAGGATATGTAGTGCATGTATTTAGGATAACGTTCAAAGGTGTGAAATTGGATTTGGCTCTGACAGAGCAAGGAGATATTAAGAGCAACACTAAAAAGCACAGCCTGGCCTACACATATTTTATTTTGCATCTGTATAGTGCACAGTATCCTTAGCTAAACCTCAATCTGGTACAATAATAATTTAAAATAAGAACTATATATGTCACATTAGAATGAAAGATAATCCTAAAATATGATGCAATCCCAAATTTAAGTTACATAAATCTAACACCCTCAATCCAACTGTAATAAGAAGGATTTTTTTCACAGTGACTAGAAGTGATTCAGGGCAGCAGACATCTAATCTGTTACAGAGATGTCAGCTGATTAAAGACAAAACTGACAAATGCATTGATGGATTCATCATTAAACTGATATTAAATGAACACACACATTAAAAGACAGATTGCTTACCAGGTTGAAAAAGCCCCTTGGTTTTTGTTGTCTCTTGTATCCTATCGAATTCCCAGCCAATATTTGTCTCACTTTTATCCTTTTCATTACGCTTGTCATTCATTAATACCCAACACAATACCATAACAAAGACAGCTAAGCTGTCATCCTAAAGGAACAATTATTAATGCGCCTTTATGATTTAACTGCAGGATTTATCCAGATGAAGATGTGATTATTAATGTCTTCAGATATGGAAGGGTCCCCCCTCTGTCTCTCTTTTCTCTCTCTCACCCACTCTCCTCCATTCAACTGTAATGACCGTGAGGAAAATTGGCAGACATTAATGTATATTCAGCCCATATCGAATCAGTTTCTCACCACCCTAGGGGCTTAATAGGAAACAATAACTGAATTATGACATGAATGCTGGCCAATTGCTCACAATTCTGGCTGGGGACAAACAAAATGACATACCGTTGATATAGTGACTCGCTCCATTTCCTTTTATGCTTTGTTCCTTTTAATAAAATAGCGAAGATAACAAATCCCATTTCTTTTGTCAGTTGGCCATTACATTGTTGCCTTGTTTAACCTTGGTGCAAGTTTGGCCGCATTACGCCACGTGTATGAATGCTTTCTGTTCAGTATAGGTGAACATCTCTCTGTCGCGCTCTCTCTGCCTATCTCTCTTTCCCTTTAAAACCAATAAGGATCGCTCTCAACACACAGTTTGCACCATGATACATTAAATCCATTACTTACAAGTGCACCTGCGATGAAGGACAACTGTGTTATGCGGGCTAATGCAATGCTCAGCCAAGCATACGCACAGGCAGGAAAGCCACAGGACTTGGCCTATATATCATACTGCAGGATTTAGCAAGACTTAGCACTTACAGACAGAGCAACTTGCCATTTCCAAATCCTGGGATCCTTAAAAAAAAAAAAGCAAGAGTGTGTAGGTTTGATGTGTGTATTTGCACTGCAGGCGATTGATTCCATCTGTTATATGACTTCCTTTTATTTTCAAAAAAAAAATCTACTAGGTTTTACATTCCCGACTGTAAATAACATACTTTTGTTGTCAAGTGGTGCTGGAGGTAATATTGACACCAACAAGTCTTGAAACCATCTAATATTTGTTGCGAAATTGACTTTGAAACTGCCGAGAACACGAACAACTGAGGATACTTAAAAGAGAAACAGATTGCTTCAGAAAAAAAAGCAACTTGACTTTTTGAAATGTCAAAACATCTCACACCGTTAACAAATCTAGACAAAGGCTGCAGAAAGTTTCGCAACAATAATCGATGTAGGTTTTTGTTGTTTACGAAAAGCAATATTGATGACTTCCTATTGCTTTGCTTTCTTTGTTAAATCGTCTAAAAGGTCAGAACTGCAATCGCATGACACTTCTGACATTAACAAGAGTTGGTGTTTTGTCACACTACTTGTACCCTACATTTGCATTAGTGATTACCCATAATGATTCAGGGCATCAGGGTTTCAGGGTTCAGGGATTCAGTTTAAAGACAGCATATACTGTAGCAGAGGTGAGAACAAAGCTCCTCCTAACCTAAAGTATTATCTCATAGGCAGCAAAAACCCTCTGACACTAACCTTTATTAAGAGCACGCTCAACAAAAGAACGCAAGTTCAGCTTTTCCTTTCTCTACCAAACCCACGATCCTTTTGCTGAACCTGTTCTTTTTTAACTGGAATTTACTCTTTGTACATTTATTCAAGGCCCGAGGTCATTATTTGTGTTGGAAAATCTTTCTGATTGAACAGACAAATCATGACGGTGTTTCAAAGGACGCACAGAGGTTTTCTGTGGCCTTACAAACCTGCTGATTTTGTATTCTGTCCAACTGAGAATATAGGTGTTTCAAGGTTCTTGAGAGAAACAAGGGAGGGGAGGAGGGGAAGTGGTCCAACTTACTGTGTTGGCAGTGAACTCCACTAAAGCCCGGTGGACACTTGCACACATATCCAATGAAGGTATCGCCCCTGTAGGTCTCACTGATCTCACATGTTCCTCTGTTGTGGCAAGGGTTTGGATGGCAAGGGCCTGTGGGGGGGTGAAAAAAAAGAAGAAAATTGACACTGATGATGGGCTGGATGTTCTCATTTACCGGGTCTACAAGAACACAATGTACCATGTGAGGTAATATATTCACTCTGGCGTAGCGTGCTGTTCTTCACCACGTGCATGGATTAAATGAACATTTATCAACAGTGACAAAAACATAGTTAGACAACCTAATGCAGCCAGCGATATAAGCAATCAAACCAACCAAAAGTGTAAATTGGCTGCGCTGTTGAGCATATTTACAGTGTAAAAGTTTGGATGCGTAATTACATTGAGGGACCTTGTGAGATGGCGTGTAAGTAAAACAGTTTGACAGGCAAAACTGAGGATGACAGGCGAGTGGGGAGAGTGTGGCTTTCAGAGACTGATGCAGGTCTCTGTGGTCTAGAGGGCGGCCCAAGGCACTGTCTAGAAATCATTGAATATGTCCCCTCCAGGAAGGCAACACTTCAGTCTCACAGAGCTAAGCGGAGAGCACAGACTAGCTGGAAGGTACAGTAGGGCACCATCATCTATGTGCACAGCAAAGCATTCACCTTTTGCAAAACACACACATCGGCAGTCGGGTTTTTCTCAGTTTAGTTTGGGTTGGCTTGAATATTTAGAGGAACAACGTAAACTGGCAACAGAAACATGATGATAAAATGTCAAATCACAAAACAGGCAATTAGTAGGTTATTTGTTACAAGACACACAAGATTTTTCTTTGAAAAATAATGAGAAGTGTCTCTTGTTATGCACAATTCACCACTTAAACAGGCCAGATTGCTCAGTTTTGGCTTTCCATCTCCAATTTAGAGGGCCAATTATCAATAGTGTACTTTATTTATATATTCCACTGTGCAAAAACATTCATCTCCAAAACACTGATTGCTTAAGTGATTGCATTTGTGAGACTTTTGCTGCTCCGCTGGATGGTGGGCACAGGCTCTCTGGATAATTAATAACTGACCTTCTGACACGGATGCTTTGATGCTTTTAATAACAGAAGGTGCTGTTTACAGTAGTGGCTAGTTCTGCAAATTGCCAAGCTCACAGAGAGCATCAATCTCTGATCTTCTCTGCTGACTTATCCATTTGAATAAGTGCATGCTTAAAAACGAAGCTTGGCTCAAATATATAAAATCAAGTTTGAGTACATTCACATGTATTTAACTCTTGAGGTGGAGTATGCTTTTAGCAGCTAGCTGGTATACAGTATGACTAGTATACAGTATATTTTCAGCACAACTTTTCATGACAACTGCTTTTCGCCACAGAAAACGACGTCCTCGTTGGTCTCTAGCTGTGCTCTTTCTACACAAAAATCATTACCAGGGGATGCTAGCATCTCATTACAATGTTTGAATATTGCAGTTAATTTACTTTACTGGAAGAGCTCGTACTTCAAACAGATATGGATCACACAATTGGCTTCCAGTCATATGCGAACATATCATTTTCTGCATGGTTTGTGTCAATGAATAATGGTTTTGTTTTGGGTTTTTTTTATCGCTTGCTTTGTTGTGCTATGACTTCATTGTACTCCAGACCTCCAATCACTGCGGATACCGGCCCACTTTGTAGAAGTTTTCACATGTTGCAAACAGATTACAACAGTTCAGCATTCCGACTGAAAATCAAAGGGTGCTTATGTCCAAGGGTCAGTACAGCTCAGTGCACAGAGGCTTTTATGAGCCAAACACTAATTTGCAAGGGAATTCATATTCATAGCCGCTAAGCACCTGTATTCACGCTGTGTATACACCACCCCATTCATCATTACCATTGTTTACTCTTCAATGTTTCGTGTGGTGAACACCGGGATGCTTTATCCACTTGTGAATTTATGCTTTGGGGATTTAACAAACAAAAGAAAGAACTGCAACCACAGAAAAGAGACACCCTAGTGTTATGCTGGTAATCATTAATTATTGTGTTGGAGACATTTTCCTTCATTGTGTTTTTTCTCCCAGTTCTTTCTCCTCATGGTGTTATCTCTTTGGCACCATTGACGATAACCAAAGCGTCGCATCAAAGTAATTACGAGCAAACATACCGTGTGACACAGATATATATTACTTCATCGGCAGTGCCCACAACATCGTGTCGTCTTTCTCGGACTAACCTACAGCGTGGGGCCAAATGTAAATGATGAGGCCTTGATGCAGGGTTATTGGTTTCATAACTCAAAGACCTGCCAATAGCTGTCTCATCTTTTATACATTGAGTTGTACAACTGCACCGAGGCTGTCAAAACTTTGCAGATTGAGGGTGGATGGGAAAACTTTAGAAGAACTCTCGCTGGATGTTGGTTGGGAACATGCTGAACATTTAAATGTACATGTAAAGTCCGACGTGAAATGGAAATCCAGTGGTTTATATGTTAACTTATGCTAAGTTCAAAGCTTGTAAAAGTCTATTGAAAAAAGGAAACCAGAAGAAGCAAAACAAATTTGCTTCCATGCCCGTGTCCTTTTGCGAGCTCCCTATCTTTTGATGCAATTTTCTATTCTGGTCTCTTTACAGTCATATCTTACTGTTGACAGGTAAACTGTGCTTTGACAGGTCTCTTATTTCATTTTAAGTGATAAGCAACAAGAAGAAGTCTCAAGGGTGAGAATATCATGCCCTGTTAAGTCAGTTTGACAAATTAACAGCCATGAGCACAACATTTGACAATGTCAAGTAAACGGGTGCAGCCTTGAATTGTATACTACATCATCTGGCCAACCATTTAAGACTAGCCCCAACCCCGGAAAATATATGGGCTGAAAATGAACTCGAGTAAGGCAAATAAATAAATAAGCATCTCCGCCGAGCATCTTATTGTTCTCTCGTTGGAATTAGTAGGCCTCTGGATATGAATTACAAACGAGGTAATCCTATCGAAGTCATGCCAATTCAAAGCCGGGACCTGTATCAGTAATAATGAGAGCGGTGGCTAATCAGTCGAACAGAGGAACGTATAATGGCTTTCACCGAGGCCCTGCTCTCCGAGGGAAGGAGGAGGTGACAGGTTTTCAGGGCTGTTTTGATGTGACGATCCATAGTCGCACCATGCTGTACTGACAGGCTCCCTAATGGAGAGCAGAGAGGAAAAGGAGGTGGAGGGGGGACGGAGAAAAGAAGGAAAAACAGAGTCAACGTGAAAGTGCTAGAGCGAGATCCAGAGAGAGAGTGCGTGTGTGACGGCTACATTTGAGTCCGAAATCTTTGGTATGAAAGGCTCCGAAACCTTATAAGCAATATTTCAAAGAGATTGATTTACTGTGATGTATAGAGCTGGATGTCAATCCGGAGCCAAAAATACTTCAAGGAGCTGGAAATATTGCATATTTTTATGTGCTGGAAAAAAAGAAAAAAAAACCTGATGGGCTGCAAAACTGCTGTGAGTCACGATCAGATGCACACTCACCAAAAGAAAAAATAGAAACATAAATCAGACATCCATTCAGCATATTATATCAAAAACTACTCAGCTGAGAGAATGCAAACAAGCCATGTCAATCAGAAAATGATGTAGGTTAGTTCTAGCGCTGCTGTCACGTCTGGAGGGGGTTTAGATCAATACAACTCTTCTACAAAACTACAGAAAAAACCAAACTGCTACTGATTTTCTGAAATTGACAGCTTACAAATACAGATACAATCTTTTAATTCCCTAAATGATTCCAACAAGTGACCTTTTTTTCCACAACACATCCACACATAAAAGCACTGACAGTCATGATGCAAATGGCAGAGAGGAGGCGAGGGAACACAACCAGGAGAGAAAACAAGCAACTTTTTTTTTTCCAGAAAAGGCAATGAAGTGGACACCGTGTGTCATCGCTGAATGCTCTCTTCGCTCTGTAAGCTGTGTGATGCACGTCTGCGTGATGCATGTCAGGAGGAAACATTGGCAGCTTTCTTGTGTGAATGTCAGCTGCTGCTCTGCTGTACAAGCCAATGCTCGCTCGGTGATTGATGTGAGCCTGCGTTGTGTCCGGCACAGGCGCCGCGGTTTCTTTTCTGGCTGCAAAGAGAGCCCAATCAATCAGCTGTGAAAACCTGACCAATGGTTAAACACAGGAAAGCATCCGTTGTTTCCTCGCAGATCCATCACAAAGACTTGACATTTTCAGGGTTAAGGCGACATATGCGCTCTTACGTCGTAGCTGATGGCCGTCACAAACCTCCTACGAATGGACAAGGAATACTGATTTCATTAGGGAGAAGGATAATCTAGTGGGGGCACCTTATAAATGATACTGTTTACGGCATTACATTTCACAATGCGTGCTGCAGGGTGGCGCAGTTGGTAGCACTGTTGCCTCGCAGCAAGAAGGTTGCCGGTTCGCGTCCCGGTGGGGGCACCGGAATCTTTCTGTGTGGAGTTTGCATGTTCTCCCTGTGCAGCGTGGGTTCTCTCCGGGTTCTCCGGCTTCCTCCCACACAGTCCAAAAACATGTTGAGGTTAATTGGTGATTCTAAATTGTCCGTAGGTGTGAATGTGAGTGTGCTTGGTTGTCTGTCTCTAAGTGTAGCCCTGTGATGGACTGGTGACCTGTCCAGGGTGTCTCCTGCCTTCACCCTAAGTCAGCTGGGATAGACTCCAGCCCCCTACGACCCTAGTGAGGATTAAGCGGTGTATAGATGCTGGATGGATGGATTTGTCATGCATTTGGCACCAAAAATACATCAACTTATCAGAAAATGTATTTAACATGGTATAAAAGTCTCTAATGAATACCAACAAATGTTTTCCACATATTCTTTCTTGGGGTCCAGTGGACCCCGCAAGACCTTAATGGCAACATGAAAGTCCTGAATAGGGTTAAATACAAAACCTCTTGTTCACTCTGTTTTTCTATGACAAAGACTCAAAAGAACAGATTTCACTATAAATATAAATGAACAATTTAATGCAGGAGGAACAGAAAAGGCATCTTGCTACTGCTATCCTAGCGTTCACTTAATCTCAATAGTCTTGACTCCACTGCGTGGGGTCACGAGGAGGTCGGACAAAGCATTACTGACTGCTCCTTGTTACAGATTTCTGCTGATCCCAGTGAAGTGGGTCAGGCAGCGGGGTCAGCTGAGCATTTACTGTACAGCAACGGTGGGGGAAGTGCTGTTTAATCCCATACATTTAGTAACCACAAACACGTCTTGATCTTTCGCAACAGCCAGACCGAGCGACACCTCCCCTGGTTACGCCCACAACTTCTACTGAACAACCTTTATTTCAAGGAGATTCAGTAGATATGCGGGTGACAGAGCTGCAATGAATGTCAATGGAATCGTCTGTGAAAATTAAACTGTCAGCTCTGAATTTCAATTTCTCCATCTTGTATAGCACTGACTTAACAGTGACAAGCCAGCCCATCAACCAGCCCGTTAACCTTTTATAATAAATAAAAAAAAAAAACATGCTACCTGTCTCAAGAGCTTGAAATTTGCATTCAAGCTCCTCAGCTCTGCATGTGCACCCACCCACATCACAGAGGAAATCTGACATGGCCTAATTGTGTCAAATCTATTTTAACCCAGCCTCTTTTTCTATGATGGCTTCACTGGTTCACGGGCTCATGGTCATTGCACCCATCCTGCACCTCGACTGATGAAAGTTGGCACCGAACCACCAACATTACATCAAGCCTCTCAGCATGAACCACTACACGGGCAGGCTTTTAGTGAGTCCTTGGCCTATTCTTCTGTGTCCTTGCCACTCTGCCATTTCAGCCCATCAGCGTTTGACAATGTCAGACAAATGCACTTAGAGGTGAATCTAGTAAGACTCATGCAGAAACAAAAGAGTTTGGAAAATGTCAAACAAATATCCAGAAGGAGAGGTCGCAGTGGAGACGAGCATCGTTCCAGGAACATCCAGAGAAATGCAGAAATGAAGGCTGCCTTGTCAGTGACTAAAATGCTGTGAAAATGTCAGAGCTGAACCTGGTCTCCACAACAACAACAAAAAAAAGGCACTTTTCTGATTCTGATGTTTGTGAGCAACTTGTCCGTGATGGAAGAAATTCCCAGTAACCCAATAAGATTTCTGAAAATCACACAGAGCCTGGCTTCAGTTTGTTCACTGGAGGACTGCTGTTCTCGGTTCCATCTGAAGACTGTTAGTTATCCACTTAACCTTACAGCTCGAATACCGTTCCATCAAATCTCAGTGGCATCCACGGTGTTTTGACTCCTCGTGCCGCCACCGCTGGGATTGCGCATTTATAATATTTTGGGGGCACTGGCAGTGATATGGTGAATTCAATTTAAAAGAAATAAACTTTTTTTTTTTTCCCCCCCTCAAGGTTACATATAGTTTTGTGCAGCTCCTACAATCTTTCAAAAACAACTTCACCCTGCATACCACAGAGGCCTCTGCAGTCATCAAATGAGTTTTGCTTTATCAATACCAGGAACAGGAAAAGATGTTAGGCCAAGACATCTGGTAATAAGTAAGACTCAAAACAGAAATAAAACCACATCAGAAAGATTGTATTTCATTGAATAAACAATTACTCACTGAGATGTCTGCTTTCTTTTAAATCCAACGTAAAGTTAGAATGTGACTTTTGATATTATAGGACATATCATATTTAATATACATGTAACATATGTATGGGAGTATAAATCAGATCAGAGCAAGATGTAAATGTTAGTAATAAGTAGATAACAGCAAAACCACAGTAGCAGCTTTTGTTTCTAATTGTTGTTGTACTCAGATACTCATTATGGAAAAACAAACGTTGCCAACGATGAGCTCATCTGCGGTGCTGAACGCCAATAAATTGTTTTGAGCATGCGACAATCTGAGAGGACGGATGTTGTCAGACTCCATTAGGAAAATGGTAATGATCATTTAACATATTAACATTCTCATGAAATAGTCTCTAATGCTCACAAGGACGTGGATGGCTTTGTTAAGATCTGATTTAGGAATCAATCCAAATTAAAAGGTGTCAATAATGAAACTAAAGACAATCTAAATATCAAACTACACCATTAAAAACAAGAAGGAGGTCTTCTTAGGTCTTCTGTTTGCTCAGTACATTTTCTACTATCACTGGGCGTCACACTCAGCCAAGCCATTACTGTTTCTCCGTGGAATTTTTTGCAGCAAAATGGCAAAGGTAGGGCAAGGTAAGATTGCCTACGTCCTTTTGTATTTTTATTCTAATCATTTTTTTTTTCCTTAAAATATGAATAGACTTTCCCCAGATGTACAGAAAGAATCACGCCTTATGTAGATAAAACGTGGCCAATCAATTTCCTCATTTTATTATTCCATTATTCCTCTGTGAAAGCTATTATACGTTCCATTTAGCACACTAAGCAGGTTTTCTCTCTCAACCTCAAACTTTCAGTTTAAATAGCAACTTCAGATGACATGTAGATGTTTGGCCAATGTTCACGGCAGTACAATAAAATATATATGGACATACATGCTGAAGAAACCCCCTCTATTTATACAAGTGCAGACAATGCATGTGAATATGTAGATTAAAGATACAAAGGCTGCAAAAGCGTAGCAGATACACTAAAACCTGTCACAAGTAATTTGGCCGTCCACATCACCCTGTCCTATTTTCTCCCTCAGTCCAGTTCCAGGTCAGTGGTCACAAGTCACACCTAATTCAGGTCATTTTCAAATCCGATAATTATTTCTTGTGCCGTTTGCCACATTCCCTCCGTTCTGATCTGAAATGTGTACAACACAGCAGAACAAAAGCTCAGTAAAGATTTAGGCAACAAGATTAATTGCAGTTATTTGTGCAAGAAGCCAGACAGAGAACACTGACGCCAAAAAAACCGCATCCATAAGATTAATTTAATTTAAGCTGCAATATCATGCTTTAGAAATGACTGTAAATCATTTGTTTTTAATCGTGTTTATTTTTTCAGAAACAGAAAAAGAGAAGAAATGGCAGATTTAATACGTTGTCAGAGTAGTTACTGAACCTCAAGTCCATATGCTGCCCGGAGAGTTTCAGCTACTCTGTCGTGTGACATTTATTCCACCAGACAATTAAATGGAATTTGCAATTTCTGACTTTGAACTTCACTGAAAAAGTTAGAACACTGGCATTTAATTTGCATTTAAATTGTTATTTATTGTGTGAAATTAAGCTTTTTAACATCCACTTTAAGTGTAATGGAAAAAGTTTACAGCAAATATATAGTATATTCAAATAATGTGTATAAGAGGGTGTGTATGTCCACGCACGTGTACCAATGCATATTTTTTTTTTCTGTTTACCGTCTTTATAAGTGATTAGACATTACACAAATCCCCACATTGTAATAACAAACGTACTTGGATTTCCAGGATATTATGTGTAATCTAAATAAATCATTCTTGTTTTAACCTACTTGATCTCAAATAAACCAGCAGGGATTAATATTAATGAACGAAACAGACAAAGACAATTAGATGCTGAGGATGCACTTAGAACTAGGAAGTTTGTATTCAGTTGCGGTACTTCCCCAGGATGTGAAGTGACATTTTAATTACATCACTGATGAAGATAAATCAGGTTCTTGTTTACTGTTGTTCTCTGTGGTCTTGCTTTTGTAATAAAACTCTCGTTACATTAGTCCTTTGAATAATCAGAAGCAGTACTTCTGAATACCAAATGTGCTCTCTGAGGAGGATGATTTTAAAAGGGAAGGTCTATATGATATTTCACAGATCTGTACTTTACTACCTGTTAAAATGCAAACACTAAGAGCTGCACAAAATACACTCAGTGCACTCCTTAGGGAGCGGATACACTGCACATCCAGATTGATGCTAATGATATGTATTTATGGATGCAATGCATTTAACTCTGAAATAAAGATATTGAAATTGCTTCAGATTGATGCTGCTCTTGAGTTAATGGATTATAAAAGTCAGCTCTGACACACAGGGGGTGATTTTCATAACCAGCCCTTGAAACGATGCTAAATACTCAGGTATTCAGAATATTTCACTTGTTGTGAAAAACAATCGAGCAAAAGCAATCACTGGGCCAAATTGGACTGTGAGCCTCTAAAAACAATCTCGAAACTCTGTACCAGAAAAAGACAAGATCTTTCTCTGAGTCACATTTCGAGAGGGAGTTGAAATAGGGCTGCTTTATGAACTGAACTACCAAATGATACAATCATGAGCGCTGATGGCACGGCATGATCAGTGAATCAAAGGATGAATTAGACTCAGTAGTATTCAGGGTTGGCAGCAGCATGGCTACAAGCAGCGGTGCTATGTTTAGTACCAGTGGGGTGGTGGTGACGTCACCGTTTTCTGGATCAAATAGATTTTTAGCAGCAAAAGGTCTTTTATTGATCAAGTAGTGCAGTAGCCTCCACGAAAGCTAAATTCTCCTGAGCATTTCCAAACAGAACAGAAGCAGAAGCAGAGCCTTCTGCTGCGGTCTAAAACCAAATGAAGGCTCAGCATATGATGCCACCACCATGCATGGATGTAACTCACAAGAGCCCTTCCATATGATGGCGACATTATATACCCATCCTCCAGCTTATGCCCACAACAGGGGAGTAAGAGAATATATCTGTCGAGTTAATGTAAAGGTGGAAGAAGGAACATGGAAATATTCTGTGTTCCCACCAAGCTCATCGTCACTATTGTGTGATGTCTAAAAAGATAGCAACTTGTGCCCAGCTTACTACTTGCTAGCTACATGTTTTAAGCTGGTCTGATATCAGGAAGCCTCACGGTGCTCCTTTACGAGCTAAACTTCCAGAATGCTTTTTGTTATCAACACAGAAGCACCTGGTGGCGCAACAAGGTACTGCCACTGATCTACAATACCAGAGTGTATTATCTAGGACAGGGGTGTCCAATCCTGGTCCTCGAGGGCCACAATCCTGCATGTTTTAGATGTGTCCCTCTTCCTACACACCTCATTCAAATGATCAGGATCGTTATCAGACTTCTGCAGCGCTTGAGGATGAGCTGATCATTTGAATCAGGTTTTGTTGGAAGAGGGAAACATCTAAAACATGCAGGACTGTGGCCCTTGAGGACCAGGATTGGACACCCCTGATCTAGGAGAACAGTATCAGGTATCAGCAATGACTCAGATCGGATCTGGAGTAAAGAAAAACTTAATTAGTACATCCCTACTGATTCTATTTGAAGTTTTAATGTTGGCCAGCAGAAGACAGAACATAAACATGATGGCTCGTCAAAAACATCATAATGATTGAAATGCCAAATAAAGACTTAGACAGATAGAGTACGGTACAAATCCAGAGGGGAAATTAAAATAATAGCAGCCTCTTAACATAAATCAAGACACAAAAATAAATATGGAAGGTGAATATAAGTTAAAGTTTTTGCTGGCTGCAAGATGGCGCAGTTGGTAACACTGTTGCCTCACAGTAAGAAGGTCGCTGGTTTGCGTCCCAGTGGGGGCACCAGGATCTTTCTGCATGTTCTCGTGCAGTGTGGGTTCTCTCTGAGTTCTCCGGCTTCCTCCCACAAGGTCCAAAAAGGTTAATAAATTGGTGATTCTAAATTTAAAAAGTGTGCTTGGTTGTCTGTCTCTAAGTGTAGTCCTGTGATAGACTGGTGACCTGTCCAGGGTGTCCCCTGCCTTCACCCTGAGTCAGTGATGAGGATTAAGCGATGTATAGATAATGGATGGTTTGCTTGTTTTGTTCTTCAAATTGGTTTTGGAGAAATATTTCATAAACAACTGAACTGAACATTTTGAGCCTGTCTGTTTGACTGACAGCTTTGTTGACCACTGAGACAGCACTGACATGTCATGAAGTTGGTTCAATTTAAAACAAATAAATAAATAAATAAATAAATAAGTAGACTCTGATACTGTAAACTGCTTTTGCCACGTTGGTGTAACTTCGCTTACTTTATCTCTCTAGGGGTAGTCCCAGTGTAGCGAAGCTTAATCAAATGCAGAGGAACTGGTATCTTAGCTCACCACGCTTTCCAAGGAGCTTGCCCAGTACTGATAGTAATGACAGAAGGAGGGGGGCTTGGCCAAGATTTAGAAACTGAACCAGCTCTCCCCCTCACTTTCTCCATCTCTGTCTCTTCACACACACACACACACAAACACAAATGAAGGGAAATCACGTTACCAAGCATAAAAATTTCCCACCTGCTGAAGTTGGTTCCTCACCATCTGCTGCTGTTGAGACACAAAGGAGGAAGACGAGGGAGGAGGGGGAAGCGAGAGAGGGAGAGAGAGAGAGAAAAAAATATTAGCTTTATTACAACTATGTCACAGTATTCAGCGCTGCAGCTGGATGTAGCACTGCTGATTCAACCACATTATTAACCGCACCGTGCGCTTCCATATGTGCAGTAACATTTGACATGTAATTCAGCGGAGCGTACGGTATGTAAAGCCAGAGACACCTGCTACCTGTAGGGTACAACATCCTGCCAACAGAAATACTCCACGCTGCTGCCATGACGCGTAGCCTGGCACTGTGTCTGAGCCCATCACCCCCCTCCGTCCTGTTTAATACGTTATATCCTGTCAGCTGCCTTTGACTAATATGTGTTCATCATTCTGGACCACTGTATTAGCCCCTGTGGCATACATACATACATACTTGCTTGCTGCACCGCTAGCTCCCAGTCCAGCTCCCTGGCTGAGATTTCATCTGTCTACCATCATTACCGCAACTCTCTATCTCCATCATTACTCCTGAATTTGCTCCAAAAAATGTGGCTGAAAGCTGGACACGGCGCTGGAGACGGCAGGCCAAGGGCATCAGGGATGACAAATGAGATTGCTATTATTGTTGTGGATGGACTGATCAGAAATGTGTTGCCCTTGATGGATGGATGGATGGATGGATGGATGGATGGATGGATGGATGGATGGATGGATGGATGGACAAACAAAGATTGAATGCATTGGGATTTGCTGCTTTCCAGGCCACATCAAATATGCATGTTTATTTCTCAAAAGCTAATGATACTGCTTACCAATGCTTGCTTAATTAAAGTATGATTCAATGTCATGCACAGGTTTTCATCTACAACACTGAATACTAATAAGGTATTAGCATATGGAGATTGTAAGGCCACATAGATCATGAGGCAGACAGGCAGACAGTTATGGAATGCCTGCGTTTGGTGCAGCTGCAAATGCATCCAAATCCATCTTGGAAAACTAATCAAGTCTCATTTCTAATCATAACACAGGGAAACATGCACAGCGTAGATATTTTCTCCTCTTTACAAACCACACATCAGTGCTTTGTCAGCTTGTGCTCCCTGTGGTGTTTTTGGATGTGAAAATCAAATCACTTCACAGAGTGCTCTCAGAGGGTTTTAAAGTATTTTTACTGTATATTGCCTATCTAATTTAATAGGAGCCTTATTTCTGGGGAGAGCATCTGTACTCAATGTATCTGCTAAACGTCAAGAGATTTAGCAGATACACTAAGCGTGAACTTATTGTTTTGAGAAACTTCGGACACGCCTGGGACATGTGATTTCAATCCAGACAGCAGTATCTGCGAACTGAAGGGAAAAGAAATAATTCACTTCGACACAATTGTGATAAACAGACAGAATTACAGAGCGAACCGCAGCCTCTGACACTGCTTTAAATGTGAGAGAAAGCTTCAAACTGAAGTAACACAGAGCCAAAACCAAGCACTTTCTCAACCTCTCATCTGTCTGGCAGCAGAAGCTCCCCTTTGTGTTTTCCCATGCACATGGGCCAATGTAATCCCCAAACCAAGCACATTCCACGCTTCACTTAGTGCGGGTTTTCTTTCTTCCATTTCCTTTCCTCTCTTACCATAAGGGTCAAGACGAACACTTGCAAGCCCTCTGACACATACATTGTACGCGCACACACGATTGCGAACTCGCAAAGGGAAAAAAAAAAAAAAAAAAGAACAACAAAAAACATATGCCTCAGAGTGCAGACAACTATTCACACCCACACATAAATAGACATGCTGAGAAGACAGAGATACATTAAGGGAAGGGTCTTTTGTTTATCCAAGTGTTGAAGTGGTGAATCATAAGAGTGAAGAAAAATACTGAGCAGAATGTATGTCTTTATTTTCTACAGAGGAGTCAAAACACCCAATGCGAGCTGCATCATCCTTTATTTCCCACAGACATGAACATCAGCAGGAATCTATCGTCTGACATTACAAACATGCATTCCCGCTTTAAATAAACAGATTGGAAGATGAGCTACATCTCTGGCTCTACTAAAACAGAAAACTACTGGACCATGTCACCAAACACCTACTCTATAGTTGCAGACAAAGCTGGCTTAATCTAACAGATACACATTTGATGTGCAGTAGGCAAGTCAGGGGGTGATGGCAACAACAGCTGTTTGGTCAAACAAGTGAATGGCATCCATGGGTTCAGAAAAAGCACATCCAGCAGTGTGAATATGACTGTCCACAGCAGAGGCAAAGATAATATGACAATGTTGTTGGAGCCACACGTAGTGGGTATGGAGGGTTGTGTTCACAACGCGTGTGATTTGGACACAGGGGAGCATGGTTTATACCCCATCTAATGTCAATAGTCAACAGCGAGTTTCAGGTTTTCTTAACCTTTATCATGTAGCTTCAAATGGCTCCTTGTAGCAAGAGCATAACCATAAAGCAGGCTTGTATAGTTTTTGGAACAGTCACATGTGCAGTAAAAGTTGAGTTTATTAAAAGTGTGCATACAGAGGTGCTTTTTTTCTTTTCATGTAACAACAAACTTTTATTATTCTATTTGGAAAACCAATTATTATAACACAAAGCCCTGCATGAAAATGTTATTCACTCACTCAATCATTCAAGAAACGACTTAACAGACTGGTTTTAAACAATTACTTGTCGGTCTCAACCAGCAGTTAAAGCCGCTGCAACACATATTCCAAAGAAAGCTCCTCTAATATTGTGTCACAAAGCCACAAAAGGAAAAAAATTAAATAGAAATAACATGCTTGCAAAGACAGGAGGAAAACAATGCTGGTGCAAACAACAACTTTGTATTAGTCACATCCTAAAACATGAGTGAACAAAAATGTTCTTTGAGCATTCGACTCTTTGTGTTCATAAAATCCTACAAATCTAACAATCTTCTGAGTTTCACCATAAAAGCTGTCATCAAAGCCAAACCAGTGTATTTCCTTCAGCGGTGGAGCTATAAAGAGATCTATAAAGATTCTAGAAACAATCATGATTTACCACCCCTGTGTCACTGCTTCATCTTTTTAAAAAAATCCAGTGATATAAACACCAACACTGCAGTCAGTTCAGCTTAATGTCTTCCCCCCCAAAAAAAGAAAAAAAAAGGGTGAAAACCAAAACTACTCCGCTAACTAACAAGCTACCAATGTTGTAGAGGGAAGTTCATAAATATGTGTGCATATTTTGCTTTCTTGCAGTAGTTTTTTTCAGTGTAACTCTCTTGGTTATGGTTTTTAATGTTATGAACATGCAGAAGGGTGACCAACTACAATAAAAACCTATACAACTGACCCCAGCCATGAGGGAATCTGAGGCTCTGTTACGCCGTAGGGAACATTTTGCTGGGTGGTTTGGATCCGCTCGTCACCTCAGAGAAAAAGGTTACTGCGAATCAATACAGAGTTGTTCTCTGTGTTCACCTTCATCTTGTGATGAAACATTTCTATTCTGATGGGAGTGCTCTCTTGCAGCATGGCAATGCCCCCATCCACAGGGCACCAGGGGTCACTGAGTGGTTTGAGCAGTTTGGAAATGCTGTGAACCACACGCTGTTTCCTTTTCAGCAGGGATGCACGTTTTAAGGAGTTTTCTTAATCGATTATTGGCAACCTTGTCAGTCAATAGCCAATTATTCAACCAGACCAAATAAACACACCTCTTGACATATGCAGCGTATGTCGTAACACGAGCTGCTCTAATGACAATCAGCCACAGGGCCTTAGTGACGCTGGCATCGTGCACTTCAACTTGCCGACAAGACAAAACTCTGGCATTAAGCATCACAGGACACTTTCTCATGGTGGCATTTTGTAGCTTAAATTCCAACAATACTCTTTGCTTGCCAGCACAAAACCGTCAGGAGTCTGAATAACCACCTCTTGTAGTCACTACAGTGTTGAACAGTAGGAGATGTAACCAGGTAGTACCACTAATCTACAACACATTTCCTTACATGTCCCTCATGTTCTGCCCCATTGGTTAACACATTTTTGATCTGTTAAAAATATTTAATTAACGATTAATCATCGACATCCTCACTTCACAGTCAACAGATCTCAAGCTAACTGAACACCTTTGGGAAATTTTGGGCTGACGTGTTGGCGAACGCTCACCTCCCCCATCATAATCAAAACACCAAACGAGGGAATATCTTTTGGATGAATGATGTTCATCCCACCAGTAGAGTTCCAGAGATTCTGAAGAATCAATGCCAAGGCACACTGATGATTCTCTGGCAGCACGTGGTGCCCAAAACTTACTAGAACACTTCCTGGTGTTTGCTTTAATCTGTCACCATGCAGTTCACAGAGAGACAGGCTGACAGACAAGAACAGAGCCTAACACACGGCTCCATTTAGCACAATAAACACTCGATGCATCTTGAGACCGCACTAATAAATTTGTAAAACATGGTAGGTTTTGGAGATGACTTATTTAAATGGCCCCTCCTCCATCCCAGGAGAAGGTCCTCTCTGTAGCACGATAAGCCTCCATCCTGGGACATATTGGTTTAATCTGACTGACAGCCAGGAGGCAGTAATAACCATCCATAATCTAAATAGGAACCAGCCAGCCTGTCCAGCGCAGCGCTGATATGACCTCAAGGTGTTCAGTGGAGATAGAGGACTGAGTGAACGGGACGAACAAGTATAAAAACCATACAAAAAGAAAGGGGGGAAAAAAAAACACGGCTACAGTGCAAACATGCTCACATAGGGATAAGAATACACATGCAGACAGTCAAACATTAAGGTTCACATGACAGGCTAATGTTTTCATGTAAACGCTTTTTTGTTTCAGTTACTTTGTTTAGAGAAATGTGAAGTGAATTGTGAAGAGAACTCAAGGTCTCGACAACAAAAATCTATTTAATTAAGTTTATACAGGTACTCACTTATGAAGGCACCCGTTTTAATTCAGAACAAAATCTGTGTAGAATTTCAGTAAAATGAGTGAATAGAGTCTTAGCCTTGATGCAAACACAATGACATGTCACACTGCCGTGGAAGAGGACATTAATCTCTAGTGAATGGCAAGAATTTTTAGTAATGCAAACTCAAGTGACTTGGAGCTTTACAGAGCAGAAGGTAAGTGTGACTTGTACGAGGTGACAACAGGATGGTGGGTTCACTTGAAGTGAATGAAAGTGTGAAATGCACTGGATTGCCTCAGTTTACAGTCTCACAAGCTGACAGATTCCTAGAAATGGAACCGGACAAGGTGAAAGTGACGGGGAGTGAGAGGGTGCCCACCCTATGAGAATAAAAGATAAAGGATCGGTTGGTGCAACAACAACAGAAATTGAAAAATATATATATCTTTGGTCTTACGTGACATCCTCTGTTAGATTTCCAATTATGTGTTTTAATTTGATCGGTTGTTTTTTCTCTTTAATGTGGCCTAGCCCTACTTCAACCTTCCACAGCAGTGACCATCTTTAGCAAATAAGTATGTGACAGTAAACACATACAAAACGTCTCTAAGCCTCAACTGTCATAACGCTGAATGCTGGATTACAATTTTAAAGTGTACTTGCTGCTGGTCTAACATACCAGCGTGGCTGGTGGGCTGAGCGATGAAACCGACAGAGTGAACACTAAGAAAAGCAAAGCTGTAAAACGTTGGTGGTGGTGGGATACTCTATGACTTAGCAAACAAGGAGCCCCTGATGGTCCCATTTCCTGAGGCCCCTCTGATTCTAGGATCACTACTGCCTGCTTTCACACCTGTGTTTGTCTTTCGGTCACAGATTTTGCACCATTACTTCGATAGGCAAATACATTATTTCGCGCTTAATTTTCAGATAAAGTTGGATTTTAATGTCAGCCTTATGTGTGAGATGATGGAGACAATAAAGGAGAAACTACTACTTGGTAAGTTCTGCTGTTTATCTTAATATGTATTGTTGTGAATTAATAGACACTTTGTGATTTATTCAACTAAGAAGTAGGATTGTAAAAATGGTTTGCTTTGTCTTTATAATGTTGTTACTTGGTATGTACCCTTTCTTGTGATATGGCTTCCACATCTATGCAATGTCGAGTTCATGAGCAATTCAATGGTATTGAGATGGACGCAGAGTTGGATGCAGATTGCAACTATTGCATTCGGTATACATTGTTTTTCTCACCACAACTTTGTCACACAGTCAAGCAACTGCCATCGTCGGAAAGGTCAACTCATTTACATTCATTTGATACGTGCAACACCTCACTGTAATAATACTTTGAGAGCAAAACAACTGAGATGACAGGGTGTCAATTTGGACGCAAAGTGTGTTAGTCCGCTTCTGAGGGTTAAAAAAATATATAATTTTTGGAAATGATAGTCCATTAGGTTTAATATGAAGAGGTAAATGCATTTGGATTGTTGTTAGAGGGACTAGGTTGTATTAAATATTTAATGTACTTTTCCAGTGTTGTTTCAGTAGCATTAGCATTAACCCTACAACCCCATAAAGCTTTCATAATAAAGAAAACATTACTGTTTTGATGTACCTACATTTGTGTGGGTTAGGGGTCAACAGAATGATTGCAATAACTGTAATTATGATCGCAGTGCATTACACAGCCGTGGGAGACAGCGTCGATTTCATAATGTTGCGTTTGATGGTACTGACCTGATGGATGCTTTGTATCCCGGGAAAGGTTGCGGAAGAACTTTATTTTAATTGTAGTTATTTACACGAATGGAGTTTCTGACATCAAGTAGGTGTTGTACATTCTATGAGTTGCTTCCCATCACATTTACATGACAATTGCTTCTTCTTTTGTTTAGAAGACAATCAACTAAAAGAATAAAATGGTCCAAGATAGCAGGTTGTAACTACTTTGACCTACAATTGTACGTGCTGGTTGGATTTCTTTGTATTAATAGCGCTGCTGAACATCAGTGGAGTTTAGTTGGAATTTAGCAACTGAAATCCCAACACTATTAGCCAGACAGAAGTAAGAGTGAATTCCAGCAGACATCAGCGCTCTGTAAAGCTCATCACTCTCGCCTTCATGGCCAGTCGACCCATGACAAAGTCAAAAACAATCCGGGTAATGGATTGTATTCCCATTTAGCAGGGTAGCATCAAGAATGACAGTCGGCTGTCACTGCTAATGCTGGCAGCCCCAGACACCACTCGCTGGGGCTGACAAATCCTGTTTGTGTCTGTCAAGTGTCTCTAGTTATGAATCTCAAGCAGAAAAAAAAAAAAAAAACTTTTGTTGGAGTTTCTTCTTTCCAACATTTGGAAGTGAGTAGGAGACATGAGCTGTTTTAATCAGGATACAGTCACTTGAAAGTCCATAAAATTATCACACAAACCAGTTTAATTTGCCACAGACCTGCGTTTAATTAGTGCATGACTCAAGTCGCAGTTTAAAACGTTCCATGTGTTTTCATCCATAAATGAGCAGTATTAATTATCACAATCAACTTGCCAGGCAGCTGCGGAGTACGAATGTCACAAGTTGTTACACACCAGTCGAAACGGTAATTCTGTGGAAGAGTTATCGTTTATATAAGTGACACAATTCAGCCAAAAAGCATTTCCACTCACTAAGTTTTAATGTCACCCCAATTACATGGTTAGGATATTTGGAAAAAAAAAAAAAAGTACCGCAGACTGGTAAAAGTGCACCGACACTTGGGCCTTGTTGTTTATTTGCTTTAAAGACGGTTACAGAACTCAATCCAGCTGGCAATACAGTAAAACCTGTCAGATTTCATTTCTACAATTTATGTTCTTACTGGGAGTAAAAGAAAACAATGTCCAGAGCGTTTGGTTGCAAATAAGGATTTAGTTGGCTGCACTGTAGCACATACGGCAGCCTGTGTACATGCGCTACATTAGCACTACAGATATCACCTTTCCTTGTGCCCCCTACCCACACACACACACACACACACACACACACACATATACACAAACACACATTTTCACTTTCCAACCACCAGCAGATGCTCATTGCACATCTATCTCCCACATAACATCACCCTTAAAAGTGTTTGTTCCATCACAGCAGTGCTTATTAACATTAAATCATCTTGCTATGGAGTGGGTGGCTAACTGTGAAATGACTCACAGACACAATACCAACAATAATTAGGGAGGCATTGTCGAGGCGCTTCCTTATCATTAGTCGTCTTCCAACCAGTGACAAGGAAGTGCAGTAGCATACCCCTTTATATCAAGTGGAGTGGTAAACACCATCTCTCTGTAAGTAAATAACCCATCCATCCTCATTTTACTTTTTTGTCAGCGGAGAGCAGGAGTGCAGGGTAAAGTCCTCCATTAACGAGTGGCTCTTTGACATGTGGTGTAAAAAAAAAAGAGGAGGGGAGAGAAGATACACCTCCAGCCAGAATGAGATCAGGGATTTTGTTTCTTACATCCGGCTTCAAAAGATGCTTTACGCACCATTTCAACCTCTTTTAAGTGTGTAATAAGACATGAAGGTAGGAATACTGTGGAAAAAAACACAACAATGTTCCTGACAAACACTACAGCTGCAGTATGGGATAATGTTTTTTTGCTTTATAGCTGTATTTGGTAATGGGAACACTGCCAAAGCGGTGCATGATGGGAATCTACACATAAAGCTGAGATGGGTGCTATGTTTCAAAATTCTAATATTAGTTTATAAAAATTTAAAACTGGCTGTAATAGAGTCAACATAATAAAACATACACTACTGGGGGAAAAAAAAGTAGAATAATACCAATGTGGTGCAGCTTTATTCTTTAGGCATGATGATCTAAATAAAACATATATATATATAAGGAATTATGCACTGGAATATATGACAAAATAACTTATCTCTGTTGTTGTTTTTAGTTTCACTCAGATAATGTATTACTGCCAGTTTTTTGCAAGTATTTAAAACAAATGCAAACATATTCAGAATATTCAAAAAAGGTCTGCAGTGTACATACTGTGTTCTTGCATGAATTTAAAATATTGTTCTGGACAAAAAATGAAGCCTAAGAGTCATCTTCCTTTTTTACAAGTGCGTCTGACTGGAATGGAAAAAAAAAAACAAAAACATAAAACTGTTAAAAATCCATAATAGCTCAGACTGTAGTGTATATTGTGTGTGATTGTTTGCGGAAGGGATGTTCAGTCAAATAGAGCATCAAATTGCTATTCCAAGCAAAAGCCCATTGGATCAGACCGTCTACAGGAAAGTGTTTTTGTAATGTGGTCAATACGGAGCGCAGACATATCCAAGGTCTGATTCATACTGTGTTTTCGACACGGAATCAATATGTTTTTCAAAGTCTGCTCTTAAGTGTCAGTGTGCAAAACCAAGTGTCAGCAAATAATGTATGTTCTCAATAGTGCCTTGGTCAGTATTGATTGGCCGTACCTTATAGGAAGCTACCTCGTGAACACAGGAGCAAACAAAATTGACAGTTACACTGACAATCGTCGATAAGATGCGCGCTGTGAAGCTGGCAGCCGAATTCGTGGATAAATTCAGAGATTTTGTAAGATTCCACAGTTAACAGATAACAAACTGCAACCTATGGGGTGCCATCCAGGGCGATAACAAAACCGTTCATTTACAGATTATTACTGTTGCTCTTACAAAAACAGTTCTTAGCTAAATGACAGTTGCTCTGGTTTTAATGAGATGCCTTCACAGAGATATTTATGGCTGTGTTCCTTTTCAACAGGGAGATGATGGCTCTCAAGGATTTCTAAATTTCACTTTTAGACACAACGACTGTGCACCGATAAATATGGTTTGAAGGAAATGTCATCATAACTGTAATATGTTGTCGGCACTATGAGGACGTGTTGTTAATAAGCAGATTTTTCGCATCGCGTCATGTTGACACTGAATGTGTGAGTAGAAATCTTTTTTGTCACCAACACATTCTATGTAGTAGCACAACAGGCAAAGACACATTTGTTGCCCTATTTTAACAAAAGTGTATTTGTTGCCGAAACCAAATGCATCCTAGTTTGACAATCGTGTACTTTTCTCTTTTTTTTTTTTTAGCTGTTTTCCATCCCACACACCTCCTGGAAAGTCTGATTTAGTTCATCAATGTGGCAGTTAATTCATTCATTTATTCAATCATTAAAAAAAAAAGACAAAGCTGTTGTCAGGTGACATAATCCAGCTAGCAATTGTATTACCACCTAAACATTACTGGGGAAAGAATGCGATTTCTTATTTTTGGTTGTTCATGTGCTGCAGAATTATCTCACATCTAAGAAAAATGCCACAAAAGTGTCTTAAACCTGGCATTTTGCTAAGATGGGTTCAAATTACAGATCATCCCACAAGAGTTTGGAGGATATCAAACAAATTGCTACAACTCTGTATTGTTTCCATGTGTTTTGAAGTAGAAAAAAAGAACTAACAGTAAAGAAAACGTTACTGAGGCATAACCATAAAAATAAAAATAAAATGCTTTAATGTAAGCCTCATATTACTTTGACCTTTGTATTCAAAATATTAATGGAGGTATATCTTGGTATTGCAGCAGTGTCAAGTAGAAGAAAACTGAAAGGGTGAGTAAAGAAAGCTAAATGGAAAGATGACAACAGAACCCAGCAGTAAAGGCAGACAGACCGCCACCATCTTTGAACAGGTCACGCCAAAATGTAAATGCTGCCTTCACCCTCATGTATGCAAGTCGAATTCTGCCAAAGTGTGTACAACCAATAAACAAAAGCAAATAAGCTCCCTGAGTGCTGGAGCACACGCACCCCATTATGCAGCTCAAGCTGTTTCCAGAAATTTTATGGTAATTTTCCACCCCCTTTGTATCACAAACCACTGTTTACTTCAATTATCGGAGATGGAGCTCTAAAGGTTAACTTCTATTGTCTTTAAAAAAAAAAAAAAAAAAAAAAAGCTCCATTCCAGTTTCAACATGATGAGGATTTTCATAGATTTTTTTTTGTATCTTTGGTTGAGTTGTAAAACAGGCATATTTTATCACCTGTGAACTCATGATATACCGAACCGTTAGTCAAGCACGCTCCAGCTTTATCACTTGTGGCACAGGAAGTTGCTGTCATGGGTTTTGGATACACTTAATGCAAACACCTACCAGAGCTGCCATCTGTTTTAAAGGATTTACTTCTCACTTGACACCTACAGTATGATGCACAATACTGGGGATAAAATGCTTAACCAAAACTGTGTTTTTATTTCAGTTTCTGTCCTCAAACAGTGCGGGTATGAATCACATTGTTTTCTGAGTATCTCCTTAGGTACCTTCCTGTGGATGGATTTGTAGGGGAACAAAAACGCAGGATGTGAACTTAAGATGTTTTGAAGGCAATGGATTTTGTGAAAGAACAAGGAAATAAAAGGTCATCGTGAGAACTCTTCCCATATGCGGTGCTGCTTTGCATTAAAGTGATGGGCCGCTAAAGGTAGAAGGATTTGTTCATGCAGAGATTTGGCTGATACAAAACATGCAGAAAGAAGAAAAACCACAGGACACCACATCATTGCAATTTGATATAACTGTCATGAATACTATTGAAACAGCTGATGCTGTTCAAGAAAACAAACGCTTGTGCTTCAGAGGCCAAGCTTAGCAACATGATCACAGTTTGTGACCACTTAAAGCTATAAAACTACGTATACACATACATTTAAACTATTGGTATTCAAATCCAAGCTGAAGTGAGTTTTTTTTTAAGCCGGAGGAGAAAAGCTGAAAAAAAAAAGATGGCATCAATCCGCACCAAATGATCTCATCTTCCATTGTGTATCATGTTGTTCACCAAATGACAAAGAATCCAAAGTTGAAGGAGTGAAGTGGATCTTTGCTTCCTTGCCAAGTGTGTATCTGAAGTGTAATTTGTTCACATCAAAGAGGAGAAGAGAAAACCCTGACTCATTCCACTGTATTCCACATTGTTAGTGTGGAAAGGAAGGAGGGGTGAAACTCTCACTCCTCCTAATTGGATGTAATAGCTATAGGGAATAAACTTGCTGTGGCCCCGGGGAGAGGGAAGTGAGAAGATGTTTAGAGAGGGCTGAAAACACTAAATATCCATGGAAGGCTAGAAAGACAGACAGTGTGGTCTTCGTAAGCCGAACGCATACACAGCCTACTGTTCGGAAAACAGCTCGGGAAGAAATGAAGAGGGGGAAAAATGAACACACAGGAATGTGGACTGGAATGAAAAGGCACCAGAGAGGAAGAGAGACAGAAGAGACAAAGATCTGAAAAGCAGCACAACAGACATGGGTATTGATAACAGACAACATGCTGGCCACTGAGTCTGTGAAGGCTTTTGGGAGGCCCTGGTCCACAGAGAGGAGGTCTAGGTCTACGCTGTTGGGACATTAGAGGATGAGAGAAACTTTAAGAGCTCCTATGAAGTCAGTCCATAGCTGAGGGTAGTCCTTTAAACGTCTTCCACTCATTGAATTCAGCACCTTGTGGAACTGAGGCGAAATGAGCATTCAATAAAATCCAACATGTGATTTCCTCATTTCACAGAGGTTGATCTCAGGAGACCAGCATTCATAACAAACACAGGTCATTTTATTACACCGGAATTCCTGCTTTCCGTCATATGCGTGGATGCAATCTGCGCTGAAGTTTACAGAGCTTTCCATTTCATTCACTCTTCACTTCACTCTTACACATAAACTTCAGCCTTTGGCCAATTGTAGACTGTCAGAGTTAACCCCTGAGGGTACAATGGCTAGAGTCCAAAACGCAAAGAAATTCTAATATTAGCAGTGCAGCAGGGATGTCATAAGTACTGAAACTTCTGGAAAAAGCCAGTGCCAAACATCCAGACACATTGCAACACTTGTTTTTCTAAAGTGTAAAGGAACATTCAGAACCACAGATGCAATTGGGATTAGACGTACTGGACCATCAGGAAATATCAGCAGTCAGTTCATTTAGCATAAATACTTGCTTTACAAACATGGCAGTAACGGTGGTCTTCCCTTTGAAATTTAGCATATTTTGCAAAATGGTTTCTTCAACAGAAGAAGAAGTACGTAGGCACAGTGTCCTCAAGGTTCCGCCTATTTTTATTTCTGGATGCTAAAATAAATGTTGGCCCTTTTTGACTTCTCCAGGCTCGAACACAGATTCTCAGTAGGGAATACATACGCAGCGCTACTTGATCTTTTTCTTTATCTCATTCATGTGTCTTTTGGGCATGAAACAAACTTTTGTTTCAACTCTATTACCACTCTCACCACAACACAATATGATTAAAGCTCTGGGCAAGTTTCACCAAAGCCTCAAGCATTCACAGGCCAAAGTCAGCAGCCATAATCAGCATGGTGTGGTTGAGCTCTGGTCACTGCGAGGTTTCACCGAACGGCATCGTCACCTCAAAGGCCTGCACACACAAAGCTCTCTCTTTGGAGTTCTTGTCATAAAAACAACTTCTGTTGCCGCGAAAGCCTCCAACCACAGAGCTCAAAGGACTGGGGATCTTTCTTCCTCGCCAGAGGTATCCTGCCCTCTTAGGTTTGGGTAAGCTGAAACCACTTTCTCTGAGAAATGCTTTTAATCGTTTAAGGCCACCTCCACTGCTCCTCTGACTTCATAGTGGGAGTAAACCAAATTTAGTTTTCAGACAGTCTGTCCTGAGATATATTCCCACTCGAGTCCTAAATTCCAGATAAGACCATCAAGGCTATAGTGCATGGTGTGGTTAAGACCTAAACTGTGCTCAGAGAAAGAAGGAACAGAGCGGCTTGAGGGAGGGGGTTAAAAAATGTCCAGCTTGCTTCTTTGTTTTCTTTAGTGTAAAGGTCTCCATCCTTGTTAGGAATAAGCTGGTCCCCCCATTCTGCTCTCTACTGCTCTCATTACTGTACATCCTGCCTCAGCCAACTCTAAGCCCAGCAGAGGTGCACAGAGGGCTTTCATCGGAGGATAAGATCGATACCTCTCCTCATCATGGGCCAGGGGCAGCGATAATGCACTCAGCCCAGGGCCTGGAGGGTTCACGGAATTTTCCAGCGACTTGGGACTGTGGCTTTCCTGAGGTGAAAGCATATCCCATGTACAGTATGAACCATGACGGTACGAGAATAAAAAATGTGAAATGTGGCTCCAGAACTGGTAACATTTTGGATGCAAAGGATTTCGAACATCAGCTATTATGTTACCTCTCAAGGGGTGATTAAAACGGATCTCAGACCATGCTGCCACTGTGAATCACTGTTAAATAGCATCAGATGCAGCAGCACCACCAAACGTAACGGGGATAATTACTCACTGCTTGCGTTGCATCACCCACCTGTCATGAACGCCTAATTCATCCAAGAGTTTAAAATTGGATTTGGCAACTTTCAAGGCCGAACGTCCTTGGGGCAAAGTTCAGGTGGTCCAACTTCCAACATAAAACACTGTACCTGAGCAGCTCTTTCATGTGCAGCATCCTCCCTGACGCTTCAGGTTCAGTGAAATATACAGCGCCGGCATCTAGGTCCCTGACCACACCACTAATTCGAGTCATTAGTTAGCTAACCTCTGACCACCATAGGAGCTGGTCTTACACGGATTTATTTTATGCGACGTCGGAGACAAGAAACCGTTAAAAGTTAACTGCAGGGGCTGCATTTCTGCCAGGTTTACAATCTATTGTTCATCACCGGCACATATGACTCCTCCACAGCCGACGGAGTCGGGATGACGAGAGGAGTAATAGGAACTATAATTAAAAGTACATACATAACTTTCAAACATAAAGATGGTTTTAAAATCTCGCTTGTTTACTTCTCTTTCACTAATGAAGTTATCAGTCAACAGTGCAAATGCATGCGCCTGGATAAACAAAAATAAAACAAACAAACGGTCTCTGCCACAGACTGGCAGAGAAATATAACATCAAGGCCCTTTGATGGATTTTGCTAATTAATATAATTCATAAGCACCCTATTTCAGGTTCTCGCTAATTAAGAGCCAGCAAAGCTAATTTGGCTTAGTAAATATTTTACTGGATTCAGATTATTAGTTTCAAAACTGCCATCACGTGTCACTTTGGCAATGCAGCGACATCAGATTGCAACAGTTGATTGTATTATTATTGTTTGCATGTACGTAATTAGCCGAATAACACAGGACAACATTGTAACGCCGGTACATACATAGACATGCCAGTGCAAAAGAAATGTGTTAAACAAATAATAGATTTTGAATGGTTTCTATTCAAAAAATAATGGGCACTTACTCAACCTTCTGTTTATAGTGTTTGTGCTTCCCTCCACTGACAAGCACTGCCGGCTGTTGCACCATCCATCTGAAATTCTAGTGAAACTGTACCTACCCTGTGAGAGGAAAAAAAAGAAGCTAGCAGAGTTTCTGGGAAAAAGGTCTGAAGGGAGTGATAATTACTAAATTTGCTCAGTCTCTCCTGTTGAGTGGGAGCTATGACTGACACCTTGTTTCTCCGAACATCCACTGGACAGCTGATGTTACAGCTTGTGGCTCACTGCGAGTTCGCCACATGCCTCAGTGTCTTCTCTCCGCCCCCCCACCCCCTCGTCTCTCTGCACGCTCATTACAGATGCCCTAGTTAGCTCGTGAGCCAGGAGAGCCTTGCTAGCCTCATTACAAATTTGGACACCTCCCATCTTTTGTACCTTTTTTTTCCCAGACAAGATCTCCCACATTCATGCTTGTATCCCAGAAGCGGCATAAAAAAGATTCATCAAACATGCATAAAGAAGTGGAGCTCACATCTCGTCTGAATCTTCACAGTAACCGCTGAAGAGGAAGGTGTCTCTGATGGAAAGTGCCACTGCAGATTAACAGGCGAGGAAAGAGAAAAAGAAAAAAAATCGGCGAAGGGAACATGCACTTTAGTTGAAAAGTGTGTCACTAATTCAGAGGATTAATGCATATTCAACAGCACATGGAGGCAGTTCTTTGACCCTGTTCGTTAAATGTTTACCTCATTAGCTCTCTTGTTGTCATGATGTTTTCCATGTGGCGTTTTGGATGAAAGGGAAATTATGCCACACAAATACATTCTGTGACTGAGCAACGCTCTGATTCAAAATTCACAAAGGATGCACTACTATAGCAAATTCAAATGTTTAGTCTTCTCGCCGTGTTTTCGCCAGTGCTTGTGAGAGACGGGAAGAGACACAGATAGCTTCAAAGAACTAATCACAAGTTTGATAAGTACAAGAAGAGATTTCCGTATTCGTTCTTTCTTGAGTTACGTAAGAATATCACTTCCACATGTGTCCACCGGCGCCTGCGGCCGGTTTGCTTAGCATAAAGAGAGGAAATACAGCCAGCCTTGCTTTGTCCGAATAACAATATTAAACCTTCCAGCACCTCTAAAGCTCACTAATTATCATCTTCTATCTTGTTTGTTTAATCCATACACAAACCGAAGTGGAAATATGGCAATTTCCATTTTATGGGAGATTATGTCCGGGACTATTTCTTGGCTAAGAGCCTATCTGCAACCTCAGCTGGTTTGCTGGCTCGTTCTCA
>NW_007578135.1:422913-455293 GCF_000690725.1 Stegastes partitus | reverse complement strand
AACACGTTCCAAACCTGTTAACTTGAGGCTTACTTGTTTGAATGGGAAACACATGGGTCATATTATCACCCACTATAACTATAAGCAGACAACAAACACTTGCACCACATTTCACTGTCCGACTGCATAGCAGGTCTTTCACATGGTGAAATTGCTTATTTGGTTAAGGTCATCCAGGCAATTTAAAGTGTGAAAAATGCTACAGTGAGGCTGCGTGTGATGTTGCTCCACAACACTAAATGCATGTCAGAAGAACATGAAGAAGTAGTTACAAAATATCTTCTGATACTCGCTCCCCTTATGCTTCACACCCGCTGGCCTAAGCTGTGCATTGTGCGTACTGAAAAGGGCAGGCCTTGACAAATTGAATTTTTTCATCCTGCTTACCACTTGGTCAGTGAATTTCATGTAGCAGGCGCTACTTACTCAAAGGGCCTCGGCGTCGAGCGAGAAAAAAGGCTCCGCGTACAGTAGCTTCACGAATGATGATGCGCAGTCAAGAGTGATTACCGAACCTCGCGCGCACCTTTGAAACGAACAACCGAACGGCATCAGACGCAAACAGCCGAGCGTGCACCTGTAAAATAAGCAGATGCTCTACAATTAAACGCGCCGGTCCAATACACAGCGCAGGCAAAAAAAAAAACCTATCCAACGGTTTTATTCAACAACATCAAACCGAATCTCCGCCCAGCTGCAGCAGCCACCTAAGAACCCGGGTTTGATGTGTTATAATTATAACTTCTGGAGTTGGTGAGCGAGAGGGAAGACAGCAGGAGAGAGGGCGAGAGAACCCACAAAGATTCCACTTCAATGCGCCGAACCTGGTTAAAAATACACTCCATGATTTCAACTTTTGAACTTCTTTAGCTGCTAATTTAACTTGTCAGGCTCTTCACTTGTTTTAACAGCAGATACAGAACACCATTTGCAAGCGTCGTGTTCGCTGCGTAGCGGCTACATCTGCAATAGAGCGCACCTAGCGAAGACAACTGAGGCAGGTTAGAAAGATCACACTAATAAATATTTCATGCACCTCAAACAGTGGTGAATAATACAGAGACCAAACTGCTGAAAGACCTGGTTTAGAAGCAAAACAGAAGCAGTCAGACGATGTTCGGCGCCGTGAATGATGTCAGTGGAATTAGGTTGACGGTGTAACATGGAGACAAAACTAAATGGAGGAAACAACTTGAGTCTTTCACATAAGAGGTCAATAAGCTCACAGATAAAGCTTAGACTGTCCCTTTCCAAGTATAGATTTCTCCACTTCCCTCTTATCTTCTCTCTTGAAATAGGAATAGCAGGAAGCGTGACAGAACCAGCTCCTACGCCGTACAGTGATCGACACATCCGCCACACCGCAGGTATTCACGCAACATCCTTGACAACATGTTTAAAAGAGTGACACACAATAACTGTGATAATCAGAATTAATTGTGTAATAATTCTTAGCTGAGAACGGCTCCAGGCTCCCGCCGTTCGGAGGCAGACAGGCGGATTGGGAAGCGGTGGATACCAAATGTTAGGATTAGCGGCAAGATGTGATGACTTTATGAACACAGGCTGGTTTCTATTCAGTTCCATTCAATTCAAAGTGTCTGTCACACACCCAGAGTGTCTGTATCTCATCACCATTGTGTTTGCATTTCCTCGTGGGCTTTGCTGTCCACAGAGAAACCTATCAGGAAGTACACAAACCCATCTGTTTGTAGTAGTGTTAAACTGCTGATAAATGCGTGCCAGGAGACATCATTATCTTTGAATATAGTAATATTATATCATCTTATTTCATGATAAACCCTGTTTTGTTTTGTTGGTTTTTTTGTCAGACAGTGACAAAGCCTGCACAAGGAGCGACAGCAACAATCATCTTGCCCTTGGTTTATTACCGAGTTAAAGTCAAAAGAGGCTTTATTGAAGAAAAATGCAAACTGAATGCTGTCTATTGCTAAACTGTGCTGCTTCCCACTCGCATTATTCTGAATTCAATTTCTTCCCTCGCTACTTCCTGCTCTTTGTTACTCGCTGTCTTTCAGTGAGTAAGGGCTGCCTTGCAAGCATATTGAGGAACTTTGTTGTACACCAACCAATTTATTGGAGCTTCAGCTGACCTATATTGCCCCCTCACCCCTAAAGAAAGGGAAAAAAGCATCATCAATATCTCACCTATATCTGACAATTACCAAAATGGCGCAACTTGTTGCAGCCCTTGCCCTTTTCTATAAGCGACAATGGACTGTGATTACACAGCGGGGGAAATGATTCTTTTTCAGTTTTCTAATGGGCCTTACTTTGAAGTTTGAAGGTGAGTGGTTTCTGTTCATTGAACTTCACATTAAAGGGGATTTTCATACTGGCTCTCAGCCCTCTCTCTCTCTCTCTGTGTCTGGTGCTACACACCCCAAGGGTAATCTAAAACATCTGGACTGAAGATATTGCACTTTAAAAAAAATTGCACTTCTCTACACAATGGACAGAAGATAGTTTATGCCATTACTTCAAACACCCCTTCTGAAAAGTACTTGGAAACAGTCCAGGGAAGTTTGTTCGTATTTGAGGTGAAGCAAAGGCGTGCAGTTGAAATGTGGCATATGCAGACTGATAATATCAAAGAAAAATCAAGAAGATGTTTTACCTTTTCTTTGAACACATACTCTCTCTTGCTCTCAATCAATCACTCACCCAACACCCCCTCGTTGGCGTTCAGCACAATTTAGTGTAAACGCCGGCTGGCTGACATGATAAATAAAGCGATGTTGTTTTGTGTTTTGGCAAATGAGTGAAGTATGGATGCACATCCACATTGTGCAAAAGAGCCAGAATTGCTGCCTAGACTTTGTGTGATGACATTTCTGGGTTACCTCTCTGAGCTTCGAGCACAGAAACCCACACATCTATGCACGGACACACACACACACACACTGAAAAACATACAGCACACTCTGTACAGGTACTGATACACTCATGAATGAGTTAAAATACTGTAAAGCCCAGAGTACAGGTGTTTGTAACATGAAACAGACAAATTCATAAATAAAGCCTGTTTGTTCTACACATAACTGGAATGAGAGAAATGGCAACAGAAAGGATAGAGAATAGTAAAAGATGGATTAAAGTTAGAGCCTTGCATGTCAAACAGTGATTATATTTTCTTTAATTTAGATAAACATTTATCTCTTTTTTTCAGCTTGTGTGGCATCATAACCGCACATCAATGCAAGAGAAGAAATAAGTTAACGATTCAAGTCGCCTTTTCAACCTTGGTGTGTAGACGGTTTTTGAGATTGAGGTTCATGATTTAACTATGTCTTTGAAGAGGAATGAGCAGCCCACATCTGCTTAGGGCTTGTTGGAAGTAAGAACTTAAGCCACCTGCACCCATCTGATCTTAAATAAGTAGATTGAGCTTATTGAAAATGCAGCGCTGTTCCAGAACCCAATGGAGGGACTTTAACAGACCAAAGCAAAGCTCATTGCTTTAACTCCTCAATCTTATTTTGACTAAGGCGGGCTTAACTTCAGTCTGCAAAAGCTAAAGCACGCTTGTCCAATAAATGCAAGCATAAATGTTGCGAGCTTTTGGATTTATTTGAAAAATGACTCATGAACTTGCCTCCCATTACAGAATTAACTGCAACCCTGGATGCCCTGAGCACACCTGACAACCCTATAAAACTAAAGGCATTGTTGGGAAACAGTTTTCAAAAGATTGAAAAATTATAAGCACTCAGTCAAACACTAGAAAAGACTTTATATCCTCACAGAGAGCAGCGAGAAAAATGTGTCAGGAGCTGCCTTTTTGTGTAAACATCAAACATTCACAGGTCTGTGCATCATTCATCCGGCCGTGTTCAAGCTTTACACTCCTGCAAATTACATTTCAGTTTTTAACCTCACAGTCCTAAAGCTTTGGTCTCCTACGAAAACTTGAACAAGCTGAAAGTGCTCACACCTCCTCAGACTCACAGGCTGCTGCAGTTCTGCACCTAATCCAAAATAATTTATTCTTCTTATTGATCTGCGGTGGAGAGGTGGACTCTTTCACTCATGGCCAACACTGATAATGAATGGCTGATGCTGGTGTGACACCTCTCTGACAAATCGGGTGGGTCCAGGGCGCTCGGCGGCCGCGCCCACTACAGTATGAAGACTGTGTTTGGCTCGCGTAGAAAGGCTGCTGTACTCTGATGCTTGACAGAGAGCTTTGCATTCCTGTTTCTTCACACGTAAACATGTACAAGATGTCTAGCGATACCGTGACAGGCTCACGGTGCATCTGCAGAGGCAGGTGTTTAAAAAAAACAAAAGACTTTAAAAGGCAGATATGCAGACAGATAGATGGAGATATAGGATTATTTTGAGGATAAACAAGGGAACAGTTTGAGTGAAGCAGCACACAATTTCCCCTCTTTTCTCTCTTACACAGACATTTTTAAAACATCAAACTGTTTTACTGAATCCCAAAAGGAGTAGCTAGACTCCTGCAAAGTAATTAAACTGCTGAAGAAAGAAAGTGATGACATTTGTGGTTGTACGTTTCAGTTACAAAAGAAGCACAAGGGGAAGACGAGCCTTAAGAGTGAGGCCAATGCAAAATTCCTTTTTTCTTTTTTTTTTATATTTCTTACTTGTAAGATTAAGAAGTCTAGTCTTACATTGGTTGAGATTTTTAAAATGTACACTACGACTGATGATGCCAGACTGCTGCGTGGTGAAATCCACCCTCGTCCTTTGATTTCAGCTAAAAAAAATATCCAGCTGAAATCAAAGAATTGCAACTTTTTTTATTATTATTATTATTGTTATTATTATTATTATGATTTTTACTTGTAATTAGTGACAGAAACTCATCCTGACTCTAAAATCTGTTGGAGGTGACCAAATCAGAGCTAAAAATCAGCATTTAATCGTAAATATTCGCCGTCTGGTTTTAAATCAGAACTTTTTTGAATGAAGTTTGGTTTGATGAAGGTTCATGAAAGCGCTGAAACTAAAGATTATTTTCATTGTTGATTTTTTTTAAAACGTATAAAAATGCCAGAAAATAGTGAAAACGTGGTGTTGTAGTGTTTCCTCAAATGTCTTGTTTGTCCATTGAAATCACAGTAATCAACACTGACCACCTCAAATGTTCATTTTAAAAATTTTACCACAACATTCACTGTAACCTAATACGATTACTTCAGCGAGCACTGTGACGGTATCCCACTGTTGACACTTTAACTGAACACACACCCATGTTTGTGTTTGTTTGTGAACTCTCTGAGTCTAATGAGTATTTACTGTAGCCTCTGCATTAAGCTCTTAACACACACTGCGACGAATGTACATAATTACATAACGAAATTTAAAAAAAGTATAATTTAGACAATCATTTCAGCCATATTCCCCAGGTGCTGACAGAAGCACGCAGTGTGTGAGTAAATAAAAATGTGTTGCTAGTCTTCCGCGCGGCACATACTGCCATCAGTTGCGAAACAGCGTCATGATTAACTTTGACTTTCCAGCATCGAGACGAATTCCAAAGAATGTGGTTTGTTGCCAAGAGACAGGCTGATCAAAAGTTGATTTCGATACCACGTTAAAGTCAGTTTAACCACTGATTCAACACCTTCAGGAATTCTGCTCTAGATATGCATTCAAACAGCTTATCTGGAGAAGTGTTTATGGACAGTAGGTGGTGAATATCTTGTGTTGGCCAGTGCAAAAAAAGTCTCCATTGGAGGAGTTAGATGCTGATTTTGAATAAATATATGAAGAGTTCATTGGCAAGAACAGATAATTCCATTGTTGTAGATGCAGAAAACTTATTTTGTTGTTGTTTGCTCCAGATAATATCAATCAAACTGAAGTAGAGTGGATTTGACTCAGCAGAAGTGACAAAAATAGATGGATAACTAGATGAATAAATAACTAGATAAATAGATAACTTAATTTTGATTGATATTGTCTCAGGTAGATGATGGAAAAATGGGTTTTCTTAAGGTTTGTGAGTTATCTGTTCATCATCTCTTCATATAAACAATAAACAAGTGTAACTTTAAATAGGGGCTTGAGCGTGTTTTCTGATGTTGTGTTAGTTATTAAACCGTTATCTGACAGGTTATCTACAATGACAATTATACATTATATGTCATATTCTACTGTATGTCAATAAAATCTAATTACTCTAACATGTACCTGCTGCACGCAACACATTCAAATAAACAGTTCCAACAACCACTTAAGACCAAATCTAGTATAAAAATAGACCATCTACTTCAGACTAAATGTGATATGTGAACCTCAGCAAATACTTCCTAATAACTGACCTGTCCAGTGGCTGCAGTACAAGCATTTGAAGGCATCATGTAGCTGCATTATCTGCTATTTTAGCCACACACACACACACTCTGCAGGCCTGCTGGTGCTTCCAAAAGTTGAGTCATTTATCGTGACCCAGTGGGATTACTTAAAACCAGCATGTGGTCTTATGAATACTCCAACTATGAAAGGACAGGCTGCTGCATGTTCTTTAGCTGAGAAGCTGACATAGACTCAACATGAACTGCCACCGCAAACGAAACGTTAAGATAATCTTTCGACTGTTTTTAGGGGGCCTCTCTCTGCCTTTATTTCTTCCTGGCACAGTCACCGGCAGAATTTTTGACAGCGGCATTAATAGAACGCTAAGAAAATCGGTGCTTAAGCCGGCCGTCATAATGTTACACGCTGCCTCTTTTGCGAACGACGGACCTTTAACATGTCTGGGAAAACGGAGAATCAATGTTTCCAGAGTTTTGTGAATAGAAACGGCAGACATTGATTTGAGGATTAGAAGGAAAAACAGGCGGCGTCTTGTGTGAACAGAGGCTATTTTTACTGATGTTCAGTCTCTTTGTTTGTCTTTTGTGTGAGTTGAAGCACTGGCTCCTTTTCACTCTCTCATATGCACAGCTGATCATTTTGATGTCACCTTGAGAATCTAGAACTGGGCCTAAAACCACCACCAAGCACATCACCACCACCTCCTCTAGTGTTTTATTTGAGTAAGACACTTAGGACCGGTCACATGATTACTCAATTACAGAGGGAGGAAACCGGGTACAAAGACACAGCAAAACAACACTGACACACTCATTTCGTTTCTGTCTGAAAGCTTACAAGGGCCTGTGTAGGCTCAAACAACTTATTTTACCACTGTGCTGCCGTCCTCATCTCAGGGCTTTATTAAAGTTCTTTGGTAAGTGCCTCCTCCGCTTGTGTCCTCGCAACCTCTATAACTGTCCCTCTAGTGCCCTCCCAATAAGTCAAGCATGAAATGTAGGCAGGACGACAGAGGCCCGACTACAGCAGAGACAAATAGCACTGTATCCGTTGGCTTGTCGGCGAAGGAGACAAATGAATTCTCCTTTACATATTACAGGGGATTAAGGCACATCTGCACTGACAACGAATACAGCAATTAAATTCCACCAATACAATAAAAGATAGCCTTGTACGCCGCTACCTCACCGATTCCTATATTCTAATATTCCATAATGCGTTTCTTTATGCGCGGGCTGTCGTCCAATGAGCTGCCTTCGGTTATCACGACTGCCGATCTGACAGAGGTCTGACCTCCCTCCGCTGATTGAAGACTGTGCCATTTAAAACCAGAGTGAAGGGCACTGTAGAGGTAGGTCACAAGTCATTGTTATTAAAAGTCACCCGTACGTCAACCATAACCTTCGGTGGCAAGCAAATGTAATGAGCTTTCAGCTGAATCGCTAGCATCTTCCATTAACATCCATTCAGCTGTTTGCAAACAAAAGCTCTTTGTTTCTTTCAGCATCGGGGTGACCAGAAAACCTTCGAATAACTTAAAAACAAGTTAAGGACATCCAAGTGATTACCTCCAGCCTGTCTCCAAAAGAAAGAAAGTGAAGCAAAAATGGTTATACAAAGTTACAGTCATTTAATATTTCCATCTACCTCCTTTCCATTCAGGTCTATCATTAATCCAAATGTACCAGACATCATTCCTACTAGCAAGGTCAGTTCCTCCCCTTAAGTTTGAGCCTCGCAAACCTACAGACTGTGAGCGCGATGAGCAACTTATCCAGCCAATCTAGCTCCACAAACATTCCAGAAATGAAGTTGATAGTGTTTGACAAAGTTCCTCAACTGTGTCACGCGAGCGGAATCTTTGAGCGAAATGAGCCGCAAACCCAAAATATTACAACTAATCATGATTCGCCAATAGCAGACAATCACACTGCCACTCCAGATGGCTGTCCATTTGCCTAAAAGGCTCTAATTGTGCAGCCATTATAACAAGACTGAGACTGAAATTAAGATGCATAAAATTCATTAAAACTGACTCTCTAAACAAGCACAAAAGCATCTTACATTTCCATACAGAGGGCCCACGGGGTGCAGTCATGTGCTTTGTCCGGGCGGACAGGCGGGGATCCCAAACAATGTGTGAGAGTCAGCGCCAGTAACCAATGAGAGGAAGTGATGTATTGCACGCTGACTTGGAACAATGCGGTCTGTTTTACCTGAAGGCGAATGTTTCGAGCTCATCAATTTGCTTCAGTGGACGGAGGCACCCTGTGACACCCTCAATAGTGTTTGTTAGCAGCTATCTCTGAAGACACATGCTGCCTTTGAGCATTGACAAAAGCTAAGTAGAATGCCTCTTCAGTAGAAAGAAAAATCAGAGATCACATTATATTATTTCTGTCTCGTTCTCTGTGACGGGGAGTTTGACTGGTGGTTTGAAGCCCTGTCAGTCTGACTTTAGGATGTTTTGGACCACTGTGGCTACAAGGGTGTTCAAATGCACAGCAAAATATTCTCAACACCCTCCATCCACCTCCATCTCCTCCTTAAGCCACCTCCTCACTGTGGATGAACTTACAGCTGTTCTCTGTTTAGAAAACAGATGGAGCACAATTCCCTAACAATATCACAAATTTAACTGGGATATGATTAATTGCAGGTCTAGTTCGCCGTGTATTTTTAACTCGCTGAGCCTCGAAACAAGTCGACCCACGGCAGCGCGTCTCCCTGCCTTTCCTCGGCATTCATTATTCCAGCCTACCAGGGAGTATTATGTCTTGTAACGGCTGACTCGGAGTTGACACTGCGAGGCTTAGGGAGCCTTAGAAACTCTGCTTGAGGCACACTCCTGGTGCAGAGACTGAGGTCTGTCTGACATGTGTGACTCCTGAGGCAAGCATGTTGCTAAATGAACAGAGACGGGGAAGGATGGCATGACCCACTTCCATAAGGGCTACACCGTTTTCTTTACGGAAAATCCCACAGGTACTGTTCTGCACTGCTCGTGGAAAAAAATATGTGGCAGACAAAAGCTTAAACATTCCTATCAGCAGAGAACTGGTGAGGACAAGGAGGGGAGGATGTGAAATGATTTGAATGCTGATCCAGGAGTCAGGTTGATCTAAAAGATTTCAGCCATCTCTTCTCTACATGAGGCATTTTTTTTGACAGGCTATATATACATCACACTTGGAACACCTAATTGACCTTCTTGTGATGTCATCTGAATCAATAATGGCACAGCAACTAACACAGGAGGCTCTTTATCTCCTCTAAATGATAACATCTGGGTCTGTCTATAGCCCACGTGAAAGGAAATCTTACCCTTTTTTCCCAGTTTCTTAAAGACAGAAAAGTGACATCCTCTATGTATAAATCGACGAGGGCTATACCTTGACCCTCTGCCTTATGTTATCCTATGGAGGAATCACAGAGGAGCGAGGCAAGCAGCTGAAGATGATCACTGCGAGGGCAGAAATACTGGAGCAGTGCACATTTTTACCTTAATTGTGCGCGCTTAATGCGCGGACAGATTTGGCCCGTCATCAAAGAGAAATTACGCACGGATTAAAAAACATTTCATCATCTGTTTGGATCGACTCAAACAAGTGTCCTTTGTACACAAGTAAACCAATTAACTAACGAGTCGTGCAAACACTGCAAGCGGTTGTTCTGTGCTGCCAAAGCGTGCTGACAGGCTGCTCGCATTCCGCAAACAATACAGAATCACCGTAGACGCGCATTACATTTTGTTCCACGATTCATGTGGGATTCCCCCCATTTGGAATAACCTTTAAATACGACATATAAAGACTCCCAATCGCTCTTGGTGGTTCTGTGGTACTCCCACGCTAAGGAGCTGGTCGTGTAAAAAAAAAAAAAAAATGTTATGACAGCCATAATGACAGCCTGTCACTTTTCCACTCACCTTTCGCATGCTGTGGGACAGCGGCGCTTAGACACAGCGCGATGGAAAGGAGCAGCGGTCCCATCCTCTCACAATAATCAGGTCTGACTTCCAAGGTTATGGAGATGTGGTTAAAAAAATAAATAAAAAAAAATCACTCGGCAATAGCCAAAAGTTCTCCGGGCTTCGCTCTCGCTGGGCTGCAGGAAAGAATCGCCCTGGGAGCTGTTGCTGTGTCCTGTCAGGTAAAGTCCTCCTCTGCGATGAAGTGGGCAGAGAGACACACACTCGCCACCTGGATGATTTTTTTTGGTGTCGTGCAGGAAACAAGTGAAGTGAGCCTGCCGGGTACTCCTCTGCTGCTGCGTTCCCGCTGCTACCGCAGTGGTGCGATGTAGTGGAGAGAGCGACGTGTGCGCTCAATGCGCCCGGACAACTGCTGTCAAGCTCCCCACAGTCACAACACTCATCACTTCCGATGCGCGTTTACAAAAATAAAAAAATACCCTCGAGGCTCACTTTTCATTTAAAATATGCTCTATTTGATGTCTAGCGGTAGAAGCAAAGCTGCATATGTGTACTGCTACGTTTTATTTTCCAATATTGTTTCACACTGTATGGACTGAAGCGCTGTTATAAGGTTTGGAGGCTGATGCAAAACGGTGCTTTTTATAAAACAGTATTTATTAATCTAAATGGCAGTCAGTAATTGTGTCATTTTTTTTGTCAGAGAAAGACAAAAAAACAAAAAACAACGCCAAGTGTTTGCTTTGAAGGAACAGTCACCACCTTCCGGTTACGCAGCGCAACTTTACGCAGCCTGCGGGGCAGTCCGTTTGGCTGGTCGGAGGATGTGCGCTTCACGGTCGGTCACAGCAAACCGACTGGGGCGCTGTCTCGTTGGTGGAGACAACTCTTCCTGCTCCCTCCTCCTCCCTCCCTCCCTCCTTTCCTCCTCCTCCTCCTCCTCCCTCTTCCTCAGCAGCACTTTCAAAACGCCTGCCGGGTTGGGACTTTAAATTGTGTATAATCAGTCTCTTCAGCATTTCCCCAACCTCTTCTTTCACTCCCACTGGCTCCGTTTTCAAGCCTCAGGAAGTTGGATGCTCATTGATGAGTTTAGCTGTTTCGAGTAGCTCTTCTCTGGAAAGCCTCGTTGGGTTTTAAAGTGCAGATCTGGCACAAGCATCCCCACCTGACGGATTAAATTAGAAGATCATGTGTTGTCAATGGGAAACTGACACAGTTTAATGTGTTGCTTAGCAATAAACAATAATCATACATGTATTTCTTTGAGTTGTTGCCTTTTTCTGAGCAACCTATGTACAGACTAGCTGATTCTAACAATGACTAGTCTTTGTGTTTTTATTGTGATTTCTTTTTCTAGGATGAGGCCAGAGTGGTTTCATGTAACGGAAACACAGTGGAATAGCTCACAGGTATGTTGACAGGTTACCACAGGGGGAGCGTGTACGTATTTTTTTTTGTTATAGCCCCATGAATGACAATGTTTTCCAGTTAAAAAGGCATTTCATCCAAAAAGCTAAAACATGCTCTGATCATCTTAAAGGGACATCAACCTTAATGTCCAACTTAAGATTTCATTTACGTTCAGTGGCTCAGACATGGGGCCAGAACGCTCAGGGAACAGTTTGGCATCCAAAATGGAATTTGGTATTAAAAGCATAAACTGTAATTGAAATATTTGTATTAAAACCAATTGTTTTGGTGTTGAAGAAACAACTAGGTGGTGAAAAACTTCCACTGAGAAATAAAATACTGATATTACAAATTATTGCATTTCCTTTCAACCCCTTTTTTTAGTATTTTAAAGTGATTTTCAGCGTCAGTTTTAAGATTCTCCTCCATGTCTGTGTTTTCCCCATTTATTATACTTTGTAAACCCTCAACAATCATGTTCGATAGTGAAAACAAGACAGAAGAGATTTTTCCCTGTGCTCAAAATGTTAAAATGTTGGTTTAAAAAAAAAAATCTCTGCTTGCAAGGACATGCAATCAATTTATAATCAATCTGTAGCATTTAGTGTCCACCAATAATTGATTGTTGCATTGTTTATCTGGGACAGGAGACGTCTTGTTGAATTTTTAAAAAATAACTAAATTATTTGTCAGTGAAAAACTTCAGCTGAGAAATAAAATATTGATATTACAAATTATTGCATTTCATTTCAACTCTTTTTTTTGTATTTTAAAATGCTTTTCAGTGTCATTTGTCAAATTTCTCCCTCGTGTTTGTGTTTTACAGGTTTTTTTGTGTGTCACTGTTTTGGTGTGGAGGGGAGGGGTTTAAGGAGGAGGGGCAATCCGTGTGTGATTTACATCTCATTTGCATACCAATGACCTAGTGTCCTCCTTCTGAACCTGCTGTCTGGAGACTGCAATGAGTGACATGAGCTTTATTTCGCAAACTACAATATTATGCACCACTGTGCTATTCTGCTTTCCATTGTGGAAAGATGTCTGCCTCCACAGAAACTGCCACCCAGGCAACTTCACCAGCTGCTGCTACAGAGTCGGAGTGTGAGAATATGAGCCATGCAACAGTATTGTAACCACAAACGATGCATAATTTTATCATTAAATTACAATTACGCGATTGTCAATGCTATTAATTGGATGAAACACAATAACTATGAGGCTTATAGTAATACAGGGTCTCAGACTGCATATGCAACCACTTTTAAGTTAGAATTTCACATTGTACGAGTGCATAATGACCATTACATCGATCTGGATCCCCCTCCAGCCTGTGATAGCTATTGTAGCTGGAGATAGTACATTTTCTTTTTCACTGATTCAGGCGTCAGATGTGTGAAACAATCCATTTCGCTGTTCCTGTGTTCAAATGATGGAACAATCAATAGCTGATTATTTTAAAAATCAAAATGAGGAAATAGAGGAAGCTGGCGGAGTTGGAGAGCTCTCAGCTCAGATACTTCTTGTGACGAAGAGTGCAGGTGCAGGCAGAGAGGTTTCTTTGGTGAAGAAGGAAAAGCGGCCCACTACATTCATTTCCGATGGCTAACACAGTTCGAGGGCTGCTAAATGAAATGAATATTAACAGAAATCACAATCTTGGCTCCCCTCAATTAAATGAACCTGATCAACTGCGTTTAAAATGCGCATAATTGTGTAGTTTGTGAAATGAAGCACATGTCAGTCATGTCAGGCTCTGATGGCAGGTTTGGAAGGAGCACTAGGTCCTTAGCATGTAAATTACATGTAAATCATTCACTCCTTACCCCTCCTCTACACAGCCAGTGACATGAAGTTGAAGTCGGTGTAAAATATAAGAAATAAAAATCACTGTAAAAAAAAGAGAGAGAGAGAGAGACAGATGAAGAAAAAAAATCTGAATAGTGTCATTAAAAAGCACATCAAATCACTACTAGTACTACTACTAATAATAATAAGAATAATAAGAACAAGAATAATAGAAAAATAAATACTAATCATTTCTAAGATCTGTGTTTTATTTCTCAGTGAAACTTTTTTCAGTGCCAAATATTTTTTCAATGCCAAAACAACTTGTACAAATATTTCAATTCAATTATTTCCCTTTTTCACTTCAGGTTTTCTTATCAATGCCAAATGTTTGTTTTCATTGCAAAACTGCAACACTGTCAATATTGGCTCCATTTTCAAACACCAGTGGACCATCCATTCATCCATCCGTCCATCCATTATCTATGCATCGCTTAATCCTCATTAGGGTCACTGGGGGGCTGGAGTCTATCCCAGCCGACTTAGGGTGAAGACAGGGGACACCCTGGACAGGTCACCAGTCTATCACAGGGCTACACTTAGAGACAGACAACCAAGCACACTCACATTCACACCTACGGACAATTTAGAATCACCAATTAACCTCAACATGTTTTTGGACCTTGTGGGAGGAAGCCGGAGAACCCGGAGAGAACCCACGCTGCACGGGGAGAACATGGAGACTCCACGCAGAAAGATCCCGGATGTCCTCAACGGGACGTGAACTGGTGACCTTCTAGCTGCGTGGCGGCGGTGCTAACCACCTTTTTAGCAATCTGATTAGATTTGATGTATCACGGTTGTGTTAAAATAATCACCTTTGCACTTTTGCATATTCAAACTTTATGTATCCATGTTATGCCCCGGCCTAGGGGAACCTGGGGCATAGCATGGATGTTGCTCCACACTAGTCTCTCCACCTCGAAGAAGGCCAGCCACAACAACAGGTCAGGTAACAAAAAGATGAGCAGTTTCTTTATTTTTGTCAATCAAGGAGGGGAAGACAGACCAAAACAACAAACAAAACTTATTCTATCAGAACCCTGACTATCAAAAGAAAAAGCAAATAAAAGACAACAACCTTACCTATCTAATAACAAAGAAACAGGAGAAAACAGGTACAAAATAAAAGGGCCTCTCCCTCCTACTCTGCTCTCCAACTAAGAGTTTACAAAGGGTCCCTATAGGGATCTGTTCTTCAAACAATTCTACTGCGTCTCTCGAGGTGCAGTGGCACAGGTCTGCTGGCTTCTTCGAGGTGGGTGAGGCTGGAGGTGAGGAGACAGGATCACAGCTGGCGGGCTGCTCAAATACCGGGTTGGCCCGCCCTCCGACCAATGGTGTGGCTGGGAATCGGCGCAGCAGCAGGTGATCCAGCCAACCCGGGGACACCACCTGCTCCCAATTCACTCGTTCCACCACACACACACTGGGGACAGACAAGCAGCAAAAAACACAAGACACAGATGACCCGCACAGGGTCATAACATCCAATGAAACTTTTTCTTGTCTTTTTTTTAAAAACATATTTTCCCATTTATTATACTTTATAAACCCGTAAAGTTGATGGTGAAAACAAGACAGAAGAGGTTTTCTCCTGTGCTCAAGATGTTAAAATGTTGGTTAAAAAAAAACTTTCTCCACTTGCAAGGACATGCAATCAATTTCTAATCAATCTGTAACATCTACTGTCCACCAATAACTGACTGTTTGGAGGAATGTATTGTTTTTCTGGGACACGAGGCGTCTTGTTGAATTTGTGAACACTTATCTCGACACTTTTAGTAAGAATTTTCCACAGCTGAAAAAAAAAAAAAAAAGAAAGGGGGCAAGACTCAGACTTTAAGCTGATGTCATCATCCAACATCCCATAATTATCAGTCTGACCTTGAGGTGTTTCCGAGCTCCTCGTCATGAATCATGGAAGATATCAAGTGTCTTATGGTTTAATGTAGATAGAGACCTATAACTGTATGCACTTGGTCAAGACTAATAAATCACCGGCAGCGGCCACAGTAAAGTCTGCTATCATGTTAATGAGACGCTGCCCTCTGTTCCTACCATCACAGCACCTCCCATTGTTCCAGCTGCTCACATCCTGTCTACGCAGGACAGGATTCTCACTGGAAAAAAGTATCATCCCCGAAGAAGATTATTTAGAAACAAACTGAGACGTCTTAACACAACTTACGAGCCAGCTGATGACGCTAATCCTGCACATAAAGACATCAATAAAAGTTCTTTTACTGACTTTTTGTTTGTAGTTGGATTAAAACAAACTATTTCAATGAGATAATACTTTTTTTTTTTTTTATGATCTGACTAACAAATGTGCATTTAGCGATCATAAAACAGACACAAAGCACCTCATTAGTTTCCTACATGCCAGAGGGAGCGAGACAAACAATTGAGCAGCAGAGGAGATGATCAGAGGATTGGCCACTGGCGCCGAGGCTCTCTGGTAAATCTGTACACTAAGTACAGGCCCCCTGACCTCCTCTCCCGGTCCGCGCTGCCAGCCTACACACACCGAACGCAGCGGCTACGACTGTATTCTTGCAAATCCTCCGCGTTACCACTTCGCCACGGCCGGGTCCTCCCTCCAACTCCACTCTTTCCCTCGCCTCTTTTTGCCCTTGTCTTTCCCTCCGGCTTGTCAAGAGGCTGAGCTCAGACCAGTGAATCCTCTCCAGCTTCACATCCATCCTCATTTAGACCGCGGGGACCCATTTAGGATGAGCAACGGGCTGGAAAACACAGTGACCTTCTCATATTTGACTCATTTACTGCTGTTTTTATTTCAGCCACTAAAAACTAGCTCCATGTTATTATTGTTTTTTTTTTAAGGAGAGAAGAGTGGCTGCAATACTTTTTCTTTTTCCTTTCCAGCAATAATCCATACTCGGTTGGGCGCAGAGATCTTATCCTTTTATCCAGGTGGACAGGGGGCAATAGCACCTTTAGGATGCAGAAGTAATCTCAAATTGAAACTTAATAGGTGAAGAATCTATGAATTCAGACTGAGCATGTACTATTGGCATGAGAATTTATTATCTATCACGCCCTCAGCATTTTCATAACCACAATTTTAATGAGGTTAACCTCTTTAAAACAGTGGATAAGGGGATAACCGCTTTTTTTTTTTTTTTCCCCCCCTCCCTCGCCTTCCTGTGCGTCTATCAGTATGCTCCCTCTCCTCTCCTGCTCCCTCACATCCACTCGCTGCCTCTCTCATCTCCTATGTCTCCAGGTTCTCGTGCTCTCCTTCCCAATTAGACTGCTTGAGTCGTGTTCAAGGCCTCTCTCATTCTCTCTGCGCTCGCCACAAAGACATTCTAACGAAAGCCTAAGGCGGAGAAGGAGAGAATGAGAGACAGTAAAGGGAAAGAGGTGGTGGTGGTTGGTTGGTTGGTTGGAGGGGGGGGAGGAGGTTGAGGGGGTGGCATAGAGTGGGATGGAAACAGCGAGATAGTAAAGGAGATGGATGAAGAAAGTGGGAGAGTCGGAGAGCGAAGGGTAGATTGAGACAGTAAGGAAGGCGAGCAACACTAAATTAGATGCTCTTGGAGAAGAGACAGTGAATTAATTCCAAAGAGAATATTGCATTGTATCTTCTTTTTCCTTTCCTCTCTTAGCACTGGGACACAGAGTGGAGTTATGTTCCCCCAGCAGGCTTCTCTGTTTCTCTTTTCTCTTTTTCTTTTAGTCCCAGGCTGCCGATACCACTGGCATCAGCTCGTGCTTTTCCCCTCTTTGTCTTTCTGCTTATTATTATACTTCTCTTTCTGCGGCACATGCACTGAGTGCTAACGTGACAAATGCACTGAAAATGAGATTCCAATCGAGCCATTGTGATCCGGCGATGATTGGTGATGTTCAATATAAAACTGCTATGAGCATTTAGGCATTTTTTGTCACTGAAAATCAGACAAATAGCACAACTTCTATAATAGCGCTGCATATTTTTACTCTAAGAGGAAGGCGGCAGCAGTCCGAACGCCGCATTTACAAGCATTCCTACTTTTTGTACTTTTACAAAGTCACTCATTAATTTCTTTTTAGCTTTTGAGAGTGAATGAACCATGATGCATCGCCTTACAAGGAACATTTTCCATAACTTGCCCCCACTGTGTGACCATAATAGCGACGATCTGCCACTGTGCACCCCATCCCATCTGTTTCCACTAAGAATATGTCCAAGGCAACAATCTGGTGGTTGCCTGAAAGACTGGCCGGAGTCCACACATCCAAACCTGCATTTCTTATTTCAACTATGGATGGAAATCATAATATTTGGCTGGGTTTGCTGAGTAGTGAGCTATGTTCCGCTGACGTTCCACTCCACGGTGCTTTTGTCGGCTTGTGCTGAATGCATAATAGTTTCCACTGAATGAATGACGCGACCCTTCACACTGTTCTAAACTTCACAGCTTGTTGTTTAAGTAGCCAGGAATTTAGTTTGAAGTCAGTTTTGAACATCTAACATTTAACAGAACCAAATTAACGAGTAGCGTGCAAGTTGCCTAATGTATAATTCTGCATCAGTGAAATACCTTCTGGTGTTCTTCCTCACTTGTTTCTCTTTTCCACCTATAATTCAGTGCAAACACTCGTGTCTGAAGGTCATTTCCCTTCAGTTAAACATCGCTTCAGTGGCTGAAGATACAAATAACCTTCAAGTTTAAGATGTGAGAACAACCGTTTGTGGTCCAATGCAACAGAGAGGCAGAACAGAGCTGCTAGAGTTGTTCTCCACTGTTCTTTTCAAACAAATAAGATGCACAAGAAACTGTCCTGGTTAACAGTAGAGGCTAAATTACAAGCCAGTCTTTTAATGTTTATGCATAAAATTTTGGCAAAGAGAGAGCCCAGATTTTTAACCGAAAAGCCAATTATGTGACTCCCAAAGTGACCTCGAGTACTTTGGTCGTCCCCAGGACCAAAACCACCTTCATGAAAAGAACTATTGTTTACAGAGGAGCAAAAGCATGGAACCCACTTTCTTTACATATCAGAGACACTAAAAATATCGGCTCTTTTAAAAGGAAAATAACGGGACAAATGGCACAGAATATGTGAGAATCCTTCCTCTGTATTGGTGTTTTATTTACAGTGTTGTACCAACTTGCATTTATTGTTATCCATTTACTGCTTTGTACCGGGTTGCACTATAAATCAAATGTTTTCTATTTATTATGTATTTTTAATGTTTTGTAAATTGTAATTTTTATTTTCACCCTGGGACCCCAGGTAGACTAGCAACCACTTTGTGGGAGCTAATGGGGATTCTAACAAAGAACAAAGAATAAACAAACAATCAAATGCTATTTCACCAGGCCTGCCTTTAAATTAGCTGGACTTAATGCAGTTTTTAATTACTGACAGTTTATTTAAATGATCAGAGTTTTGCTCTGAGTTTAGTTTGCTTAAAGGTCGTCTAGACGTATTTCAGATTTTGCGCTGCTGAGATCAAGGATAGCTCTTAACCAGGCTGCAAGTCGAAGGCTTTTAGTTTCTTTTCTTTTTTTTTGTGCTTTAGGATTGAGTAAATGTTTTCCTCACTGGCTGACACCTGGTCTACACCGAAGGCATAACAGGAGCAGCACGTTAACAGAGAGGCAGCAGCAGCAGCAGCAGAGCTGGTGCTCTAAGTGTGTCTGCACAGGAGGTGGCCACAGTACCGGCAGAGTTGTGGGTCACCTGCATGCAGAGCCCAATCGTAGTAGTTAAGTGTGTAAGTGCTGGGACAAGTGGCAAAAAATATGCCTCGAGTTACGTTTATGAACATCTAGAGTGAGTGAAATGGAGATGTTGTGTGATCTGGACAGACATTGATCAGAATAGCAGCATATCAGTTCCACCAGACGCAGCATGTAGACACAGTTTCTGAATATTTCACAGAACTCTGTGCTTTAGCGAGGACTACACCTTCAAAGCTTGTGTAATCATTATATTCACAACTGCAATGACTGCACACAACAGCCAGCAGTGGAAACACAAATACACCCGATTATGCACACATTGTAAGTTAATGAGTGTGATCATCTCCTTGAAGATCTCTGCAGCACATTTTCCACACTACAGTGCCACATATCAACAAAGGCAAAGGCGGGAAGGACTATATTTCTTGTGCAAAAAAAATCAATATGCTGTTCACCTGCATGAGACAGCAGGATTTATAATGTAACAATGTGAGTTATGTCCAAATCCTCCCACCTCACTCCTCCAGCACCACCACAGTCAAAGATTGAACACGTGACACCCACCGCCACCCCAAAAAAACCCACACCCAGACCTCCCTCCTGTCGCCCATCTGTGGAAACGATGACACCCAGAAGCAGCAAAATGCCCCCCAAAGGGTCTTACACGGGCCGAGGCGAGTCTCCTGATTAAAAGTGTAAACTCGCTTTGCAGGGATCTGGAGCGAATTTAGTTAATTACAACTTGTTTGGTTTCATTTGATTAGCCCTTCAGTCAATCAACTCTCTGCTGCTGGCAGGTTGATCAGATCGACAGCTGTGGTTTACTGGGGTATTTGGCTTTGTTTTGCTTTGCATCTCTTCAGCTGTGGATGAATATAAATGCAGGCAATCGGTGCTAGGTGAAGTGACACTCAGCCGATAGCAGTGATGGGTTCATTTGATGTAAATGCTCTTTTCAGTGAGTTGGTAAATAACAGTATTCTATGTTGTATTAAGAAACAGGAAGATAAATTTACCTGTTCCTGATGAGTGCCCTGTTTGACAAGAATGATTAAAGGCAGCATTTTTCAGTGTCAACAGTGATGCTAAATCTTGTTTGAAGTTTGCTTCTCAGCAATAAAACTGGCCCCTGTTTGCCATCTGCACTAACCTCAGTCTAGACAAACTCCTTAAAGTCTACTCAACTGAAACCAAACATAACTGGAGAAAGCATGACTCACAAAGAAATTGGACTTTAATTTAGATTTTCCTAATGTAAGAGTTCCTAGAGGACACAGACACACAGATGACTCACTGTCTTTGAAGAGTGAGAGGAGATTTTTTTTTAGCCTAAGCAGTACAATCAATTGAGGGACTCATCGGTCTGTGCCACAATTGGCTGAAAATAAATTGTATCAGTGGTAATATGTGAGCGATGATGGTAAAGGGTTTCAGGTAAGGAGACATCATGCTTCAGTGAACTGTTTATAAAACCATTTACTGAGGCTACTCATGGCTTCTGTTTCAGTGGAGCCATAGAGAGTGTTTACTGACACCCAGAAGCTGCACACAAAAGGCATTTGGAAATTGCAAGAATTAGCATTTGTGTGCTTATTGCTTGTTGCATAAGTGTGTGGACTTAAAAGGCCACATAGACAACAAGCAGTATGTGCTATGGCAGTCATTCTGGAGTACTAGAATGAAAAAAAAATATAATGCTGGAAAGGATGCTTTATGTACACATTTGACCTATAATAACTACTGCTAGAGCTGACCACTGGCATATGTCAGCTCATGATTACAAGTATACACCTCATGTAAGTTTCTTTTTTGAGAAAAATTAAAGCTGCATTTTTGCATGTTGGTGCCAGTAGGCGGATTTTTAGCTGGTTGCTGGGAATGATTGATCTTCTGATTTTACTCATGCAAGGGGAGTGAACAGGGCTCAACATGTATAGCTATTCTTGCATCCATCCATCCATTATCTATACACCGCTTAATCCTCATTAGGGTCACGGGGGGGCTGGAGTCTATCCCAGCTGACTTAGGGTGAAGGCAGGGGACACCCTGGACAGGTCACCAGTCTATCACAGGGCTACACTTAGAGACAGACAACCAAGCACACTCACATTCACACCTACGGACAATTTAGAATCACCAATTAACCTCAACATGTTTTTGGACTGTGTGGGAGGAAGCCAGAGAACCTGGAGAGAACCCACGCTGCACGGGGAGAACATGCAAACTCCACGCCAACCAGCGACGCTCTTACTGTGAGGCAACAACGTTACTGACTGCCCCACCTTGCAGCCTGCTATTCTTACATGCATACTAAAAAAATACAAACATTTGCATGACTTTCCCCCCCTTCTTCCAGATTTCTGCCTACTGCAACTTTAATTTGTATCATCACTTCCTGTATACACCTCATCTGAGTTGTTTTATTTAGACAAATTAAAGCTGCATGAGGCAGAAATCTGAAAAAAAAGAAGACACACAGATGCAACCGTCCTCCTGCAGCTTTTCCTCTCACCTCTCTGACCTAAGTCCCTCACATGTGCTTCAAATGTACAGAAATAGTCAAGTTAAAAGTCAATATTCACTTGTGGTGACACATTAGGGATTTAAGCCCACTCTTCTGAATTAAACGTCCTCTGTTAAACCCATTGCATCGTCATGTCCTGCTCTCACCGTGGCCTTTGTTGCTCTTTGTACTCTTGAACCCAAAAGCTCTGTGATTGACTCAAGTCTGCTGGAACCAAAGCCTGGCAACGGAGCTAACAGGAGTTGCAGAAGTCCAACATCCTCTCAGACCACTTGAATTACAATGTGCAGAAAGCTTAATATGGAATTTTTGCCCAATGACACACACACACCAATAAACCATACTGCCTACCCTAGTTTTAATCAGTATGCTATAAAATGATGGAAGAATAACTATACAAATAGCAGTATGTTTCTTCACTGTCTTTGCATGAGTTGAACCAGAACATTGACCGTTTCCGTAAGCTAAACATGAAGCCCCTGCCAGCAGCCAGCTAACTTGGCTTAACACAGAGGTTGGAACCAGAAGGGAACATTTCTGTCCAAGAGTAAAATCTGCCTATCAGCACCAAAGTGTAAAAATTCTTGGCAACAAAGCACATTTCCTAAGATGTCTCGTTATTCCTTTAACACTTAACACAGTTTTCTACTTTGTGGTGCAAACATTCATTTATTACATTAAACCATTAATCCAAACATCAAACTCGGTTTAATATTTCTGAATCATTTGACTGAAGCAACAATTCTGACGCAGCTACTAAAGGATCTTTTTCATGTTTGTTTCTCAAAGGTTTCTTGAAGATTTCAAAGGCAACAACACCGAAAACGCACGGCGATGTGGAGAAATAAACCATCTTTCCCATAGCTCTTTTTTTTTTTTTTTTTAAAGGCGCCTTTTATAGATACCTGAGTTTGGATTGCGTGGAACTAAAGTCATTCATTTCAAATGACATGTTAAACTTTTGACTGCAAGTATGAGTAAATGTTTCTGTCCTCAAAGCAGTCATGGAGCCGTGTTTTCCTCTAGAATCCGAGGAGCGACGATACATCTGGAGCTAAAGCACATGCAGTCAGTCTGTGGGTGGAGGAGGAGGAGATGAAAGAGGGGAAACAAGAGGTGACACATTACATCAAGCCTCCATTTATAGAGAGTAAACAACAGTATCACAGTGTTTACTCCTTACATGTGTGAAAACTTTTTTTTTTTTTTCCTTTTTCTTTTTCTTGAATTATTGAATAACTTGAGGGAGGCGTCGACAAAGCAACGACAGCAAATGTCAGAGATTGCCGAATGTCAGAGCCGCTGTTATTTTAATTGCGTTGTTCAATTATTTGTGTCGTGATGTTCGGTTCAGACGAAATTACAAACTCAAGCAATCTGAGGTAAAACACAATACATGGCAAGAAGTATGTTTCACGTGTCAGTAACTCACAAAGAAAGCTGCGATTGGAAATGTCCTGAAAAAATATAAAAGATTGGAGCACGGAAGGTTGTTTTTCTCCTTTGCTGTGCATCCCAACTGAAGAACCTCCTTTATGATGAAAACAAGCGTCTGGGTGTTCAACAATCCAATGCCCTTGTATTAGTAAGCTACAGTGACTTTCCTTTAACAGGTATTGATAGAGAACAGCGCCCTGGAGACCAAAATCCTTGAAAGGCTCCCTTTTCATGGTAGGTAACCAACTAGAACAGAAGTGATTTTTCTTTCCTTTTTTTTTTTTTTTTTTTAACTTTTCAATCTTAAAATGCAATTTTCAAACCTGACATTATGCACTCTGCAAGTATTTTCATAGAGACAGAGAGAGAGAAGATAACTGTTAGAAATAATGACTCCCTGCATCGCCATCGACTGCCTCAGAAAAAAAAAATAAAATCAAATGATCAATAAGTTAAGCATCGCTAGGATGGCCACTGACATGACAGCGCTATTGGTCCCTGGGTTACGATCAGTATTTCGATTTTGCTTGCAGATACTTCGCCCCCTTATCCTCTAAATGGACTCTTCCACCATCATATAGTCTGAGGCTGAACACTGTAATATGATAGCTGTCAAAGAATGTTTGTGTCCATTCTCACCCAGCAAGGCTTGTTGTGTTTATGCGCCCCCACCGCAGTATGTAAATAATTCAGAGGGTATGCAAGGGATTGTCCTGACTGCGCCTGAGTCAGGCAGTGAGAAACTCTCTGTTTGGCACGGAGGATTTTTCAATTGTCTCATCCCGGTCTTTAGAAAGCAGTACACTTGACATTTTTCCATTCCAATTCAAGAGCCATCTTTGAGCAGCAAGCCATCCAAAATTTTGTTTCTTTTTTCCCTCAGAGATCTGGAAAACAGCTGCGGGAGCCGAGGACGCTGCAGGGTAATTAGCACACTGTTGGTGGAAGCGAAACTGGCAATGCAACATCCGCTTTTCCACATTGATAAGGAGATTTTAGTCTTTCATGAGATTTCTGAAAATGCCAAGTTGCAATACAAGGACTAATGTTTCTAATGAGTTCGGCTACAGTCCCCAGCTCAGCACTGTAGTAAAATGTAAAGAAATGGAGGCAAACCGTGCTTGTGGATGTACAGTATTCATCGCCGAAGCTTTAATGTACCAGAAGAAACTACTTTTTTTATATATGAGAGCTTAGTCAAAATGTTAAGTGTACATTCTCTTCCTCGTACAAGCTGCCAGTGGCTCAATCTCAGGAAAGTAAAGAGGAAAAAAAATCTAATAGAGTTTGTTCTTGATGTCTTTTACTGAGTTACCTTGGGGTTCAATATAACCTGCGATCAGGTACATCCTGCAAAAATGTTAGTGCAGCTGCTGGATTTAACATGCAGGATTGAAATTCATGTCTGCATGTGGGTTATGAATGATCACTTTATAAGGCCACACACATTAAATAATGTTATTCAAAGCTGGACCGTCAGTATAGCAGAACCTGAGCGGGGAAAAGGTCTCTCCTGAGTCCCCACTACCACCACCCACATAGGTCTCCATGGAAACCATGAATCTCAGGGGGCGTGTATGAAATAAACAGACAAACAATTGCATAGCCATAGTTTTGTTCTGCATCTTTACCACAGTTAATTGCACACATGTGGTTTACACTACTTGTCCATATGGTTGTTATTTACACTCATTTCCATATTTTGTCTGAAAAACTGTCATCGGTTAGTGAGGTGCAAACACAGGCACACATGTTCATGCAAACACACACACAAACATATGCTGCACACACACACACACACACACACAGTGATTCATTTCTAATGTCAGTTCTAGGTCAAATAATTATCAGGCGCCTTTGATCTGAATGTGATGTCGGCAGCTTGACGGGGGAACGTCTTTCACACCACAGCCTGGATTGGATTTTGCGTCTGTGTTCGGTTTTTGGCTTTATGTAGTTGATGTGCACGCTAAAACTCATGTAAAAAGTTGCCTACATCAATCACAAATGCACGGACAATTACATTAAACACATCACTAAGAAGCCCTAATGTATGGAGAAGCTCTGTAGGGTTGCCAGCACGATGAAAACCACTGATGTGAGACAAACTGCGCTTTGCATGCAACAGAATTATACAACGTTCCATATGTTTGAACCTGTAGCTTGTGTTTTTTTGCATGAAGTGTTAGCGGTGCTAATGGACACAAGACTTTGGGGAGTTACACTTCCCAAATGGTCTTTGCATTTTCATGCTATCTGTGGAATTTCAGCTGTTTTTCATTCAAGTGTGAGCCACTACTTGCAGGGTTGGCTCTGTTTTGCTGTCATTGTGGTATTTGGGTGTGTTTGTGTGTGCAGGTATTTAAGTGCGTAATGATGATTGATGATTTTTTTTTTTTGTTGAAAGTAAATGCGAGCTTTTATAATTGGAATTTTAAAAAAAACTTGAGAAGAAAAATGTTAAAAATGGCAGTTTACTGACAGCAATGTGCACAATAGTGCTTTGAGACGACGAGATGAGGGTATAGCAGTCCAAGTCCCAAAAGCTTATTGTTAGTAAAAATGAATTCCCTGTTGAACACACACAGGGTTTTCACTGTCATCCCAACTTCTGAGTCACCATTCTTTCTTTGCTTGTCTCCTCAGAACCACTCCTTTGAATGCTCAGTGTTTTAACAGAAGCAAAACACATTTTAATAAGTCTGATTCTTGTTCATGGAGTCCTATCTTTCCTTTTGTCTGTCTCACAAACACAGCGCGCACACATACATGCACTTGTAGTACTGAAGACGGTTGAGCCCTTTCTCTTGTTTCTGTCAGTGTGTCTGCCATGGTCTGTCTTTTAGATGTTTTTTTTTGTCACCCGGGAGAGATCCGGCGCATGTTGTAGGTCAAACCGAACATAAGCACGTACCTCGCCGCTCAAAAGACTGCGCCGTGTCAGATATCATCCACGTACCAAACCACGGGGTTACACCAGAATTTTGTAATCCACGAAACCGCTCAAAGTTTAAAGTTCATCCGAGGTGCAAATGAACGGATGCTTTGAAAGAGAGTGTCTTCGGTTCATTCTGTCTTTTGTTTGACTGATGTTTTCCCCTGTGGCATTAAAAAGAAAAGGATGAATAATGAAAGGGTCTTGCAGTAGTTTAGGGTTATTCCCATCTGGAGTGTCGTGCTTTTCGAGAGCTGTCAAAATAATTACAGTGATGAAAAATGATCCCAAATGTCATTATATGATTCATGTAGATGAGAGACTCGTATCAGGTAGAGATGAGTGTCGCTGAGTGCTGTTACTGCAAATTGCGTTTGTATAATGCGCTTTGTTGTAATGTAAACATTTTCTCCTGAGATTTTCGGAGGCTGTCATTATCAGATGTGCAGTTCAGAGGAAGTTTGGCACACGGGCACAAACACCTTTCGGCAAATCACACAAATAGATAATTTGTGGGGGTTTGTATTTCCATGAAGTCTCACGTTAGCTAGCTTTCTTCGTACTCCAATTATCACTTATAGAATGTTGCTGATGTCAGGGCTCCTCTAAAGTTCAGCCAAAGTGCCAACGTTAACTCGAATGGCTTCATTTGCTTGTTGCTGCTACAATATTAGCGTGGCTAATCGTGTCATAACTACAATTTAATTGAACAAATTTTTTTTGGATTTATTTTTAAGACGAGACTAATTCATGAGACAATGATGTAGATATTAGGCTAAAATGGACCAATGCTATTATTGTTAAACCAAAAACGGATTACTTTGAAGGTGGCAAGTGCTAACCTCTCAGAACATGACAGAAGCTTTACTGGAAGGTATAAAGTATAGTTGTAGCCATTGTGGATTGAATTAATAAATATCATATCTAAGCCTGGGTTATGTTGCCGGTTCACGTCCCGGTGGGGTCACCAGGATCTTTCTGTGTGGAGTTTGCATGTTCTCCCCGTGCAGCGTGGGTTCTCTCCGGGTTCTCCAGCTTCCTCCCACACAGTCCAAAAACATGTTGAGGTTAATTGGTGATTCTAAATTGTCTGTAGGTGTGAATGTGAGTGTGCTTGGTTGTCTGTCTCTAAGTGTAGCCCTGTGATAGACTGGTGACCTGTCCAGGGTGTCCCCTGCCTTCACCCTAAGTCAGCTGGGATAGACTCCAGCCCCTCCACGACCCTAGTGAGGATTAAGCATTGTATAGATAATGGATGGATGGATATCTAAGCCTTGGTTTTAACTGACCAAACAGCAGTTGCAACAGCTGTAAGAAGCAAAAACAGCATTGATTCTTGTTAGCTACCCTTGACCTTGCCCTCTACAGAACCATTGTTTTGTTTGTCCATTTTGTGCCACTTTAGGAAGACTTGAACTCTATAAAACCAAGTACATAAGGAAGAATAAAGGTGAAACTATTTTTTGCTGGGCTTATGTTAAAGCTAAACTGATTTTGCACATCAAACAAAATAAAATCAAAATCAAAAACAAATTGAAATGTGCAGAAGAGAAGTTGCTACATATCTGCAGCCCTGTTCTCATTTCTACACAAGATCATCATCTCCAAGTGACATTAACCACTACAGCATAACACATCCTGATCTCCAACCCAACAGTTGGGGACCAAGTTGTATCTTGGAAATGCTAGTTTTGACAAACATCAATTTATGCAATTTAAAAAAAAGACATTTGTTGCATTAGATTTGATGTTTAATGTTGGAATGAAATACATACACGTGACTATTATTTCATTTTTGTCAATAAACCCCCCAAAAATCTTGAAAACGTAAAAAATCTAAATGTACAGAGTGGTGATGCATGCTTGTGATGTTTAGTTCAGCTTGGCTTAACCCAAGGAAGATACCAATAAACATATATATAAAACGGTGCATGCTCCGTGTCGGCAGCTTTCATTAGAATGAATAAACATCTCATTCATTGTATAATACCTTCATGTATCTGCTTGATACATAAAGCCACCGCCGGATGCTGGCAGCAAAGTCTGCATGTCGCTTCAAGAAGGGGCTCATGAAGGGAACGAAGTGGTGCTTGTGACTGAGTGCCACTTCAAAACCTGGAAACTGGTGTTTTCCTGCCCACTTCATCTTCAGTATGGGTGGCTCATTTCCAAGCGGTCTGCATGCATAATATCACATCACCGCTGAGGATGTTGGAACATTCAGCCCCCATTTTCTGTCTCTGACACAGATTGATAAGTCACTGGCTCCGGTCTCATTTGCATAGGTGCCTCGTGGTTCAGTTGTGACTTCAACTGAGAACAAGCTATTGATGGAGGCTGACACCAGACCCTCAAATTGTCAGATACGTTTTGAAGCGGCCAGGTGATCCAGGGGGGCTTATCGGCATTTAGTCCTGTACTGTTAATGCACTGCGCAAAAAAGTTGTTTTAATTGCATTTTTATCTAGCAAAGTGCCAGTCGTGCCTTTTGGGGCTTTGTGGCTACAGCAGTAGATACATTAGATGGACTTTCTCGGCCTGAATTGAGACTCAGACTGAACTCGGCGTCATGCTGGGAGCTTGTTGGGGGGAACCAGACAGGCCTGAAAGGAGGTGATGTCTTCGAGGCTTAACGCGGGGCACAAAACTCCCCGTGGCAGCTCATGATGTGAGTGTAACAGACAGAGCGGTTACCAAAAGGTCAAGTTTGAACAAATTTAAACCGGCAGTTAAAGCTAATTCAAACACAATGGAAATAGCGTATTGCAATCGTAATATCTTCAAATCAGAGTAAACTTTTAATTTCATGGCCGAGCATGCCTGATGTTTAGCAAACATCCACCATTGTCGATGGGAACAGGAAAAAAAAAGCTTATATTTCTAACACTGTGATGGGATGTTTCATTTGTTTTTATATTGATTGACTGTGTTTTCCGTGTTTAGAAGACAAGTCAGCCATTCTAATTCCCTTATTGTCAGGTTCAGCGAATGTCTCCTTATGCTCCACAAGCTGTCCATTGTGATGGTGAACTTTAAAAAATCTGGTTTTCCAGCACAGCTCTGTAACTGGGAAGCAAAGTGGGACAATAAATCTGGCACTTACTATTTAAATATATAAACAAGCTCAATATCAGTAATCTTTCTCCAGAATCGCACCTTTTTGTCTGAACTACATTGAGAAAGAAGTTCAGTTTCTCAAGGTGATCTTTTGGATTTCGAGCTATTGCATGATGGACATTTAGTAAATTCTCCTGTTGGAAAAATGTTACAAAAATAGTGGTATTTTAAATCACAAAATATAGGAAATTGTTGCATTTAAGCGCAGAGATGTGCAGTAATCTCAGAAGCCAGTGATATTGAGGAGTCAGTAGGTTCTTGGTGGTATCTCTGGAGGCAGGGCGTTTTGTGTGCTGGGTGCCCCGGGGTGCTGTTGCAGCATCCTGCCTTTGCATACATCCATTGGGGGGGGGGTTGTTGTTGACAAACACTAGAGGGAACGCCGTGTGACTCCGAAGGAAACGAGATTCCCGCTCTGCTGAAATCCTAAATGGTTGCACACAGTATAATTTACTTGCATGGATAATCCTGATTGTGCTGCAATCAGGAAGACTGAACACATGACATATGGTTTGGCTCGGCGCTGCGGTTTGGGGGATTATTTGCGATGCTCTGCGCAGGTTAGGCTGCCTATACATGATTACAGCGGCATCGCTTTGAGATTTGAGCTTTTGTTATCCCGTGGAGAGGGATGTCAGAGAATCCTGCAGCGAGGCCAGCAAAGGTGTTGCAGACGAGAACGGTTTTGGCACCTTGTTGATATTCTGAAAGTTTAAATCATCGAAACTTTAATTGTGTTTTTGCTGGTCTTTCAACGCTTTTTCCAGTCAGATTGCAGTCAAACCTCAAGTTTAGACACAGTAAAGCAATGAAGCTTCCATATACAGTAATATGAGCATAAACAGAAAGTAGCGTGTGTTCTGCCAATCAGGATCCATCCATCCATTATCTATACACCGCTTAATCCTCACTAGGGTCGCGGGGGGGCTGGAGTCTATCCCAGAGGGTGAAGGCAGGGGACACCCTGGACAGGTCACCAGTCTATCTCAGGGCTACAATTAGAGACAGACAACCAAGCACACTCACATTCACACCTACGGACAATTTAGAATCATCAATTAACCTCAACACAAAAAGAGTTCATTTGCAAAAACAGATTTTTTCCGGGGTAGATTTTCAGAAAACTCATTTTTTTGTTGTTTGCTTGATATAATATCAATCAAACTGAAGTTGAGTGGATTTGACAAAAATAGAGATGACTTAAGTTTGACTGATATTGTCTCAGGTAGACGATGGAAGAATGGGTTTTCTGAAGGTTCGTGAAGATGCAGTTATTTGTTTTTGCAAATGAACTCTTCATATATTCGTCAAAATGTAAAATCATTCCTCAAAAGCTCTTGGTTGTGAATACTACCCATACCACAGATCATTTTTAATGTGAATAAGACCAGCGCGGCAACATTGCATACCGCCTTACAGTGCTTCACTTTCTATTATGCTAATATAACTGTAAACTGCAAAGTCCTCTTGTTTACTTCATCTTAACTACATTAGTTTTTCTCCTTCAAGTCTGGGCTGCAAAAATCACTTAAAATGATAATATAAGACTGTGTCCCTGCAGTCCCAGTGTTTCTTGTAATTACAGCATATTGGGGGGGAAAAAAAACAAGTGAACCTTCACGCAGTGTGAAGCCTGTGGCTGGGAGCTAATGTCCCCCACTAACAGCGCACACTGCAATGTAATTTATATGTTGTGTTAAATACACGTTAAGGCACTTGAAGCTAAAATTACACGCAGTTAAGTCCGGTAACACTCATTCTCAGAAACCTGCCAACTCTCTGGGAGTTCACGTGTAAATCCTGCAAATGCTCTGTGTTATCCTTTACTGACCTTGGCGAGACAAAAAAACTTGTTGACAGATAAATGGCTCCTTTCTGCGTGGATATAAGAGCGCTTATATTATACTTCTTGTCATGCATGAGACCTTGAGGACACAAGCACGGTATTGTGACTGGACACCTTTTTTTCTTTTTTTTTTAAACTGCACGGTGTAAATTCCTACCTCTGTATATTGCGCTCTGCCTTTGTTCTCTCTTCTCACTCCCCACTCACAGATTCTCACTCCGGGGACAGCATGCGAACAACACAACAAACCGGCGGTGGGCGTCGGGAGAGATGTTGCTGGTGATGTGTACAGTGTCCCTGTATGTGTGTGTGTGTGTGTGCGTTTTCATCTGTGATAAATGGAGTGAGACAGAGCATGAGAGAGAGAGAGAGAGGAGTGTTACTGTGTTTTTGTGTGTCTTTCTGTCTGTTAATTACAGTGTGTGTGTGCACGTGCCTGAGACTGTGTAAGCGGAGGTGGCCATAGATGCTAATTGCTTCTCTGTGCCTTTGTGTGTTAAAATCCCCCCAAAAAAGGGGGACAAACTGGAGTTATTTTGACTCTTTCTTTAACTATATCTTGGAATCAGTTGATTAATCAGCGGGGATGGTGTAGAGATCCCGTCCTGAGTCGCTTCTGAAATGACCTCAGCAATGCTATCCGAATTCCAACATCTTTTTATTTAACATTCACTGTTTTCGTCGGCCACAATTAACTTTTTCCCCGGGTCTGCCTGTCCGCTAATGATGATGCACTCATTAGCGTGGCGCGTCTCGGCAGCCATTGTGTTTACCTGAACAGTTGGCGTGACAGTGGAGAAGCTGGCAACCTAATGGGATAATAAACCGTGCATTCGCAGCGCCTCTCTGGATAAAGCGGCTTACTTCTTGACAAACTCCGCTGAATACATTAGCGCGATCAGTTCAATCAAGTCAAGGTAACACTTGTTATCGGATGAAGCGACTCCACAGTCATTAACGCCGCAAAGTTACGACACACAAAAGTTGAAGTTTAACCGCTGTTGGCTTTGGCGCAGCCGGCTGAGGTGTTTCTGCTGTGAACAAGCATCTCTGAAATGTGTGACACGCCGAATGACAGAGTGTAAGAATTTGTTAAATTATAATTAATGTGAATTTATTAGAAATCAAAAGCTGAAATCTCTCATTTACAGTCAGACTTTAAATGAAGTCATGGTGTGTTACTGAGTGTAGATTGATGGTGAGGGGGGGGAGCTACATCTATCTACATCTACATCTATTTAAACTTAAATGTACGCCATGATAACAGTGCATGAAGTGAAGGAGTCTTTTCTTTTCTAAACCATGAGTAAGACAGACA
>NW_007578135.1:417087-422118 GCF_000690725.1 Stegastes partitus | reverse complement strand
TTAAAGTATATTAAACACAGGGCTGCTCATTTGAATCCTATTAATTTAAGGAAGAATATTATACTGATAAGTATCAATAAACACCAGTCTTCAGTATCAAAACAATTTCAGGCAAAAAAATTAAAAAATCAGTTGACATAATTGTCATTTTTAAAGCAAATATATTAAAACAAGTGATTTTTTTTCCTCTTGTTAACATCATTACTTATCAATCACTTACATAAGAATAAAATAATTGAAAAACTGATCATGAAAGTACTCATTTGCTGCAGTTCTACTTTCCTTCTTATGTTCAGGAAATATCAGCTGTTCCCAAAATTGCCCAGCGTTTTATCTTCATTTATTTCTGGTTTGATCTGTGGTTTGCTCTGTTTCGATGGTGTGGGTCAAGTGGTATTGAGGCATGAAACAAACTGTTAATAACACCCAGCTGTGATGTTGGGTGTAAGTTGAACCTTTTAACCCACAGAGGTCAGTGGAGCAATGCTTTCCCTCTGCTGGAGCTGCTCTTTAAGAGCCTTGTGAACTTGCCGTGATGAACCTTGAGACCTTAGGAAGGATGGATCTGTGCAGCGAGTGGCCCCTGCTGCTGGGCGTTTTATCACAGTCCATTTAATGTTCCTGCTGAGACTGGTCCATGTGAGTATTTTAGATTATATCATCGCAGCTCCAGTAAACCACTGTAATATTTTCTTCCCCCCTCTAGAACATGGAGCTTCAACAATAGCAACAGCGACTGTTCAGAAGCATCCTCATATAGCATGCGTGTCTATACCTCGACTCCTCCAGCACACAATGCGCGCATACTGTTGTTGTTTTTTTTCTCTTCCTTTTTTAGTGTTGATGTTATAGATGCCCCGCATGAAATGAAAACTAACATTGCGTCTTGCAAACATATCACTTTGCCCCCTCAAAAACCGTGCACTGTATAATCCAGCACATCAGGCAACGCTGAAATGCTGAGTCGAAGAAACCTGCTTTCTGCGAACTGCGCTGCCTGCCTTCGCCGTTTCTGCTTACTCCAACATTTTATCTGCATGCAATATTTACCCAAGACATAGGCCTTCACCACACAGACAAGAAGATACTGGCCTCTGGCTTCAGATTTCTCTGTTTCCTGTTGGATCTGTGCTTGATTAATATAGCTCACAGATTGAAAAACCTATCCATAAAGTTGTCTTTGATGATAAATGGGCGCCTTGTAAACACGGGATGTGGGAAATGTAAATGACTTTGTCTTTGGTGTGCTGCTTGGTCCCTCGTCAGATATCACATGGGGAGATTCTCCATGTCTTGGATGCAGAAGAGAGGAAGGTTGGTATGAACGGGGTCCTGAGGGTTTGTGCTAATGCGAGCATGTAAAGCAGGATTTAGCTCTCCAACTGGTGCAGGCAGTTAGTCTATCAAGGGGACTGCAAAATGAAGCCAATATCTGATACCGAATCACTGATAGCTTGCATTTTCAGCAGTGAGATCATTTCTTTGTATGGGAGGATAGATTTTTGAGGATCTCTTTGTGGCTTTGGGTTGTTCCTGATGCAGTGCTGAATGAATGATCAAGTGCATTTAGGATTCCTTCAGATTAATAGAAAATGGCACCCGGAGATATCAAAGGCTGAGCAGCTGCCAGCCGAGTTAAAAATAACATGTCACAAAGAAATAAATAATTACTTCTACCTCCCTTCTTCTATGATATAAACCTGCATCTTCACAGCATATAAGCAGCACATCTATGCTGTTAAAAACAGATGCATTCCTGGAGGCCTGAAGTGTGTTTAAGCTGGTATTGGTATTAAAACAACAGCATCACTGTGCAGTAAACAGACCAAGACCACTTTGGAAGCCATGAGAATGCAACCGCTCGGATCAGTTTGCTGTTAATGTCCACCCTAAAGGCTGTGTGGGTCCGTCTGCATATCTCCCAAGCAGAGCACACCGATTTTATTACTACCATAACATGGCTGACGCTGATCAAACCTGAGGTGAGATAACATCTTAAAGTGTTGGGAGCATCCAACATGACTCCTGGTAGCCATTGTCCTTGTTGTCTCACACAGCTCTCTCCCCACTGAGATGGTTTACAGTCTGCACGGGGACTGTGGGCAAAGATATGGACCTATCGATTCCTAAAAGGACATTTACAGGAATTCATAGCCGACCACAGACGGAGCCAGTGCCTCGGGATATGGGAGTAAATTTATCAGTCGTGGATGGTATTGAAACCGAGTAAAGACTTTGATTAACTGTAAGGTGTCATATGGTCAGGATGAAAACAGTCCAAATGGGGAAATGAGCCAAGTTCATAAAACTGACAGACACCCTGGATGGAGAAGGAAAAAAAAGAAAAACTCACACTTGTAAATGTTTTATGCACTGTAGTTTATGCATGATGCATGTAAATGTATGTGCAATGTGAAGTAAAATTGATTCTGGTCCTCTGTGAGCAAGAGAAACTAGGAAAAGTATATATTTTTATAAATTTTATTTAGAAAATTCCGTCTTACTTAATTGAAATTCAAGCCATTGCGAGGTCAGATATACACTATTAAACATACCCTTTTAATATGTAGGCCGTAGCAGCGGCCAGAAGATGTGAATGATACATAAAAAGGAAGGAGAAAAAAGGAATATGACTGTTACAGAGGAAAAGAGAGCCTTTTATGGTTCAGAGTGATGAGCAGTTGTCTAAAGTACTGATATAATAATTTGGCTCCGACAGTCACTGAGTGATTTTGGGATATTTGGAATAAGCACTCTATGTACTATCTGGCAAGAACGACAGTCACTCATCACTTCCAGGAGGCCATCTTATCAAAGAGTCTGTATTTACTTTACTACTTGAGATAATAGAGAAACACGAAGCGCTAAATCTGAAACTCCATTTCTCCTTTTGTTGATGAAGTGACGCGCTCATTTCCCTGTGAACGGATGGTGACCACCTCACAGGGTCACTTCCAGATTGCTCCCAGTGTGTACAAAGGAAACTTCATCTCTGAACCCTGAGAGAGAGAGAGAGAGAGGGGGAAAAAAATGGAATATGTAGCTACAGCAGAGACCGACTGGAGACCCATCGCATTGATTCTGTGGAAAATGAAAGCTGCCTGTGATGTGTGGATGTTTGCTTATTTAATATTTATTTATTTCCCCTCCTCTAACTTAACATGCCAAAGGCGTTTTTCTTTGGCTACAGTATCTTCAGGCACAAGAGGATGTCTGTCACTCAGCGAACAAAATTGGAGAACTAAACAGACTGTTCACCTGCTATCTACCTCTGCGGGGAAGATAACACCGGCGTTGGCTCACGCGCTCGCATTCACACTCGCGGACTGCACGACGCACAACACACGGAGAGACAGATTCTTATTTTGTTGACTGCAGGATGTGCTTTGCTAAATATAGGATACAGTATCAGAGAGATGTGCATAATGCAGGAACGTTTTTTTTTTTCTTTTTCCAGTTTATACTGCATTAAGGCCTTTACGCCAACCCCACTTTCCTTTAAAAAAAAGATGTGACAGCGGCTTGATGCACCTCCTCTAGCTCGCTTTGCTGTGCGCGTCTTTATGAAAGGAGCACGAATGACAGCTGGAAATAACCGCTTCAATCTAAATTTAAATTGTAGAATTTGAACAAGTCAGATTAGTTCCATAAATAGTCAACATCAGAGAGAAAATGAGAAAAAAAAACAACCCCAAATGAATACAACAAGAGAGAACATCACGTAACAATGTCATCATATTTTCAAGGTATAAGACAATTTTCAAATTTTACATTTAATTTGCGTAAAACAGGCGTATCTATATTTAAACTAGAGCAACAAACAAGTGCAGATAACATGTGAAATGAAGTTAAGAGAAACAAAACAGGTGCTGCACATGCGACTAATCTTCTTGACAAATTATTTCGGTGCAACAATCTCATTACACACACTCACTCCTCCTCCTATGCAGGTTTGCGCTTGCTGTGTTCGCTGCGCCATCTGCGAGCCTCCAAAGTGTTTTCTGAGCAAAACACGCGAGTGGAAATGAAGTCACCGACGGCTTTGGTTCGCAGCCACGGCCGGGGACTCTGGCAGGGAAGTTGCCCGACGCTACATGACTGAGTGATGACTGGCTCAAGCAGCAGCAGGGTGAAGAAAATCTCTTATCGTGTCTAAACAGATTTTGGGTACTTCACTACCTAATACTGCATTAGCGCACCAGGCCAACATTTTATTGTCTCACCAGCGCGACTTACATTATATTACAGAGAATGAGTTGAGCACAATGGGCTACAGTTCCTCAGGCGCGCTGATTGAACCGTAATTAAGTGAATAAATTACGTGATACACTGTTGTGCACACAGTGATCGTAAATCAGAATAAAAGATCCTGCATAACGTCGCCAAAAACTGGCAAAAAAAAATAAAAATAGAAACACTAGATAGTTTGAGATAGAAGCTACAACTTTTATGAATATTATTAGTGAGCGAGGGAGTGCAGCCTTAAATTCACTGACTGCAAAGCAGAATGCAAACAATGCACAGAGCAAAACAAGCGTGCAGCAGCAATTATGTGCCACGCTATTATCTGCAAAGAAGTATGAAACTGATCACATGACCGTGAATCATTATCCCGAGCTGAAGGCTTCTTTCCACTCGGAGCTGCCATTAATATTACATGCTACACTTTTACAGCAACCTATTTGTGATGTGTCATGAAACTGCAGACACTCACATTTCTAATATTTGTATGAGGCCACAGAGGCAGGCATAAAGCAGAGATACCCGCACGGGGTCCAGAATGGTGTGAAATTACAGCTAACGAAGCAGAGAGCACGATTAGTGGCATGGTTTATGATTTACATTATCGCGCCATTACAGTATGTATTTTTAAAATGCTTCACTACTGACTTACAGTCACTGATTTATAACAGCAGGAGAGCAAATCAGTGAGATTCTTAAGCTTTATGTACCTCTCCAGTCACTGATTTAGTCTGAAAGCTCATCTCTGTGCATCAATGTTACATATTTAGAGTTGAAAAAAAAAAAAAA